>NW_008709073.1:99814-101349 GCF_000327385.1 Lottia gigantea
GACCATTTATGATAAAATACTTAAGACAGACATGTCCCAAAATGTTTAACAAAATGGGAAAATATATTGAATATAAAGCTTTCAGATAATAATATGAAACAACTTTTTAAAACAATAAATAAAACATGCATTAACTCCAAACAACGATCCTTCATGTTTAAGTATCTTCACCAAATTGTTTTCACAAATACAAAATTATTTAAAATGAAATTAGTTAATTCAAACTTGTGTGATTTTTGTAATTCCAGTTTAGAAACTTTTGAACACCTCTTCATCTACTGTGAATTCTCACAAAAAATATGGACTGTTGTCGAATCAATTCTAAACTTTAATAATATTAAACTTCAACTATCTACAGCAAAAAAACATTTAGGTATTATGAAGAAGACATTATATATACTATGGAGGAATTCAAGGTTAATTTTATTAATCATCTTATCTTTCTCACAAAACTCTTCATCTTTAAATCAAAAACAAATAATGTTACTCCATGCATCAGGGCTTTTAAAACATTTTTACAAGAAACAGCTAAATTTGAACTTAATAATGATAGTGAAATTCTTGCTGAAAAGTGGAAGTATCTCCCAGATCTTTTTAATAATCTTACATTGACTGGCTATTAGATCAATTTGATAGAAATTCAAGTCCTTTGGTGCATGTTTGGTCATACTTTCATCTTCAGGGGTTCCTCTTTTGCCTTCTTATCTGATTCTATCAATCTTTCCAATCTATATTTTCTCCTTTGTTCATAATATAATACTGATTTTCATATATATATTTCTATTGTCAATACTAAATTATATATATCATGCATTTGTATTGTATTATATTTTGTATTGTATTATATTATATATTAAAAAAAAAAAGACCTATACACCCTACATTTCATCAATAAATTAATTCATTTAAAAATAGGATTAGTTTAATTTTAAAACACGATAAATTAACTCAATTAAAGGGAGGTAATATTGTTTGAAATGCTTCAGACAAAAATGGATTTTTTGCGGCTCCCCTTATATGTTTAATCAAAGAAATTATTTTGTTGAAAGAGGAGTATCATTCTTTCCCCTAAAAGAAATCATTAGAAGACTGAAAAAAGATCTGTAACAGTTCACAATATCAAAGTTTGCAAATATTTTTTAAAATAAAAATCATGAGTGTGCATGTTAAAACCTATTAAGTTAACAATACGGTATTTTCCTCCCTGGTCAAATTAGGTATTGACCATAATTTCCTTTTTTCTTGCCCAATTCTACGGAGATCGAAAAGTAATCGAAAATTCTGTAGAAAAAAACAGAAGGATAAACCGTTGTTTTTTGTCAATACCTTTCATATACCCAACTCCCCCTTCTATGTCAATTCTCAGAGCGTAAAGTAATCGAAAGTCTCGGAGAAATTAACAAGGGTATACCACTACAGAAGTTGATTAGATGAGATAATATGATGAGATTATATGATGAGATTATACATTGGAATTTCATATTATGATAAATGAATCTATAGTGGTAGTATATGAATCAATCACGCAGGGAAGT
>NW_008709073.1:102698-106595 GCF_000327385.1 Lottia gigantea
GAGTTGAAAGAATTACAACTTATAAGAAAACTGCGTAACAGGAGATTAGAAGAAAGGAAAGGAAAAGGTTTTAAAGTTATAGGATAAAAATAATAGTCGCTCACCCTCCAAAAACTTATTTCGGTTGAGATATACAAAAATCATTAGGCTCTCTTCCTGGATTTCCATGGGCAAAATATCCTGGAGAAAAACATCTTCCGGGTCATAATTACACTTGTCCAGGTACTAGGCTAGATCTGCGATTAGACGAAAACGATAAACCCAAACCAAGTGAAGAACCAGTCAATAGAGTTGATGCCGCTGCACTTATACAGAAATAAAGACATAAAGTTTAGACACGAAGCAGACAAACAAATGATAATCGAACTTGAAAATATTCAAAATCCAACTTTCAAAGAGAGAATGCAAAGGGCTCTGATCATAAAACTGTTAAAAGCAAAGATGAACTTGGGTATGGGATTAGCAGATGAAATTCATAAAGAATTTAGAAAAACTAAAAACTTTTTAAAAGTTAAAGTATTTGAAAAAGATGAAATATGGTCAGTCGATATAATTAATATGCCAGTCGAAAGAGGATATAAATATTGCTTAACAGTTATGGATTTGTATACGAGATATGCTTGGGTTATTCCTTTGAAAAACAAAACAGGATTATCAGTCAAATATGCTTTTGAAACGATTATGAAACAATCTGACCGACATACAGAAAAACTGTGGGTAGATAAACAAGCGAATTTTATAATAAAAATATGAAATCACTCGGGTTTGAAATTTACAGCACGCGTAACGAAACTAAAGCTGTAGTTATTGAGGATAGAACTCTAAAAAATTAATTATTCAAAAAGTTCACGGAATTGAAATCTTAAAAATGGCTTAAAATATTACCAGAGGTTGTCGCTCCTATGGGAAACGTCTCACTCAAGCTGTAATCTCCAAATTCTACCAAACAATCAACGAAACAAAAACCAGAGTAACCATATCTCTACCAACTGAAATGGACACTACACCTGCACCATCTAGAGCCACCACGCTGCCGAACCAAACCCCTAAACGAGCCCGAAGTTCACCTACTCCTAGTCCAGCAGACATAGGTAAACGCTCTCGTAGAGAGGGCACACCCCTTCTCTTTTCACTTTCAGACTCGTCTTCCCCTTCCACACCATCTGAATCTTCACCACGTGATCCAGGATCCGCCAATCTTTCTTCCTTCTGTGCGTTTTTGGACCAGCAAACCACCCCTCAGTCTCCATCCAAGTCGAGACGTGTATTCAGACCTTTCCCCCCCTCGAACCAGATCCCAGTCCGTTCCCAATGCTACAATTCTAACAACTACCAAACCAGTACCAATCACACCGTCGACGACCATTATATCCGCTACCAAACCGTATTATCACCAAACCAAGGACAAATCATTATGGAAACTACCTGCTCTAAAGAAATCTACCTTAATAATTGGATCATCTAACCTGAATCGAATTACCAAAACCAGTTCAGACACCGAAATACATTCTTACCCCGGTGCCCAAATCCATCACATACAGTCAATCCTGGAATCATACGACAATGATCCCAAACCTACTACCACTATTCTTCATGTAGGCCTCAACAACCGTGATCAGATACCAAAGACCTCCTTTAACCAAGCCCAGAAATTAATCGCCACAGCCAACAAAACCTTCCCAAACTCCAAGATCCTCTTCACATGTATACCCATTTCAAATAAAATCTCGAAGAAAGCACAACAGAACCTCAGCACTCTCAACAACATGATGATGGAGTCCAGTATCAACAGCGCAACAATCTTACCACCCTACGAAGAAGAATTCGAAACAGTTGATAATCTTCATTGGTCTCCAGAAACAGCAAACAGCATCTATTTGTTTTGGATACACCAGCTTCAAGCATCGAGTAAGTCTTTAAACTAATTACTGGGGATAAAAATACTGAGAGGCCACCGCTAGGCCAAACTGTAGTTAACTTGAGCCGCAAAATTCTCACACCCCTTCAGCATTCAATCTTAGACCGTGGACTTAAGTTTATTCCCACACCAAAAATAGCTAACTTGAATTATCTCCGACCATCCATTGAACGATTTCAACGAAATCTTAGCTGCACATATTTTTTTTCGAAACCACCCCCCACGTGGTGCTAGAACAATGTTTATTCCTAAATCCACGTGGACACCCCCTCAGGCCGCCATCCATCCTGAAATATTGAAAGCATTTGCGAGTATGAATAGCCAAACAGTGAACCTTTCCATAACACACGAAAAGCCTAATCTCACACGAGTGGAACGTGAAGCGTTAAACTTACTTAAGAAAGACGATAGCATGTTGTGTCATTCTGAATAGGGAGGATTACGTTTCAGAAGCAGAGAATCAACTGAATAATCCTAAACATTATGCCATTTTACCGAAACCAATTTTCAAAGAAACTGCTAACATGATTAATAATATTCTTGCCGATTTAGTCAAAACTAGTTATCTCAAACAGAAACAATATGACTATCTGTCTGCCAAACCTGATTGTCGCGAGAGACATTTGTACACTTTGCCTAAAATCCATAAGAATCCAACCAAGGAGTGGTTTATCTCGAATAAAATCCCTACATTGATCATTTCTTACTACCTCTAGCATGCCAACATCGCGCCTACCTTAAAGACACAACCGATTTTGTCAATAAAATAAAAAATCTTCGTGTTCCCTCTAATCCTATTTTAATTTCTATCGACGTTTCTTCTATGTATACCAATATCGATGACACTACTGGTTTAACGGCAGTTCGTAAAGCTTTTAATAGAAACCCAGATCCAAACAGACCCGACGATGCAATTCTACAGCTTTTAGAGATTTCTCTTAGTCGAAACGATTTCACATTTAATGATAAAACATATTAACAAACTTCAGGGACAGCAATGGGCAAACGATTCGCCCCTTCGTACGCAAACCTTTTTATGGCAGAGTGGGAACTGGGGTGTTGCCCCTCTGTCCATTTGACCCACTTTTTTACGGTCGCTTTTTGGATGACATTTTTATGGTTTGGACTTATTCTATCAAACAGTTTTGGGAATTCTTTGAAATTCTCAACAACCACCATCCTTCTATCAAACTAACCGCAAACGTGACTGACAAAAGCATAGACTTTCTCGATACCACAGTCTTTAAGGGAGATTCCATAGCAGAAACAAATAAACTGGAATAAAGTGTATTTCAAAGAAACTGATACTCATCAACTCTTGCACAAGAGCTCCTTTCACCCAAAACATACCTTTTCTGGTATAATTAAGTCACAAGTTTTACGATTTCATCGAATTTGTACAAGCCTGTACGATTGTTTTCTCAAAACTGAAAGAGAGTGGGTACTCTAAACGATTTTTACGAAACATAAAAAATTCCACCTTAGCACAGATAGAAGCTAAAAACAGACTTTATGCCGAAGTACCTCCAGGTTTAAGAAGTGCTCCATGTTTGTCCAATAGATGCAAAACATGTCCCTTTATATCAGAAACTCTATGTAAGCAACTCTACGAATAAAAGGTACCCGGTCCAGGAACATCTAACATGTGAACATTCGAATGTAATATATTTAATTTCATGCAAGAAATGCCCCAAACAATATGTAGGAGAAACTAAGAATAATTTACGAACTCGCTTTAATGCTCATAGGTCAGACATCAAATTAAAGAAAGACAAGCCTGTTTCTAATCATTTCAACCTCGACGACCATTCAATAGACGATCTCACCCTAATCCCAATTGAGCGTATAGAAATTGACTTGCCCGAAGATGAAACTACCAAATTCCGTCAATCTAGGGAGGCCCATTGGATTGAGACATTGAATACAGCAAGACCTATAGGATTAAATATTCATCATAATCTAGGCATAGCACCCTTTGT
>NW_008709073.1:111496-112223 GCF_000327385.1 Lottia gigantea
AATTAGTTAAAATTGTCCCTATAACAATTTTGGAATCATACCCGGAAGTAATGTGTAAGACGCCATCTTGATATGACTCATTTTTATAAAACTCAAAATGGGGCCTCAGGGTAAAATTGGATGTGCGTAAATTTGATGCTTATGTAAACTACAATCGATTGCTAACAAAACATGGGAAGCCGATTTTTGAATTTTGGCTTTGTATTTTTTTTATTTCCGGTTTTATGCTTTCAGTAATTGTCAAAACTATTAAGGCTCATATCTAGTGACTTTGACCTTTGGTGACCTTGTGACCTGAACAAAAGTTGTTGCCTCTTACGAGATCTATCCGAATATATCTCCACTTTTGTTGTGCATCGTTAACTTCCGGTTCTACAGCCATTGAAAAATTGCGATTTTTAACTTTGAAGAACTCTGTCACGTGACCTGATTAACATACGACAAAAATTCTTATATATTCTTTGAGTGTATGAAATTTCCTTTTTGGTGATATATCACACTTGACATTCTGATCAAAATTGCGCGTTTTAAAAATCGAAAATTTTGTACTGACTTCTATAGTAACTGTGCGTAAATTCACGGTGTCTATAATCTACCGACAGTCACCGTTGCCTTAAAAAACTTTTAACTACGAATATCTCATGATCTAATGATTGTAAAGACTTGAAATTTTGAACATTATTTAACAATGTACACATCATCACAGACAAATTAAAATTTTGAAGTG
>NW_008709073.1:112714-174753 GCF_000327385.1 Lottia gigantea
GAGGTTATAGAATTTTTGTTCAAACTTTATAACCAGGGTCTTGGTTATAATGGAATAAATACAGCCAGGTGCTCATTTTCTACTTTTATTTTTATAAACAAAGTTCCTGTTGGATCTCACACAATAGTTTCTAGATTTATGAAGGGTATTTACCTGAATAAACCTCTTGCACCGCGATATGAGAGTGTGTGGGATATCAAACTTGTTCTTAATTACTTGCGTAAGCTAACGCCAGTACGATCACTTACCTTAAGAGAATTAACAGTTAAGTTAGTATTGCTAATTTCGATTGTTTCTGCCCAGAGAGGGCAAACTTTATTTTGTTTAGATTTGGACTATATGTCTGTGAATGATTCTAAATCTGTGTATAAGTTTCATATAGCGGATCACTTGAAACAGTCAAAACCTGGAAGAAAGCCGATTACAGTGAAATTAAAAGCTTATGCTCCAGATCGTAGACTGTGTGTAACAACCGCGCTTTCAGAATACATTAATAGGACAGAAAAACTGAGAGATTCATCCAAGTTGTTCATTACTTTCGTGCAACCGCATAAAGCAGCAACACGTGATACTATTTCAAGATGGATCAAAACCGGACTTAAAAATGCAGGAATAGATACACTGAAGTTCAAGCCCCACAGTATCCGTGCTGCAACTACCTCAGCTGCTGAGAACGCTTCAGTGCCAGTATCGGATATTATGGCCAAGGCAGATTGGAAGTCTGAACGAACATTTGCCACATATTACAAAAAACCAATCAATGATAGCAAGAATTTTGAAAATGCAGTATTAGAGTGTTAAAGAGTTTAATAAATACCATGTTTTATGATAGTAGTGGTTTTCCTTTGTATAACTGTCCTCATGTGCAGACTCTTTGAAGTCTCACGGAATCACGAATCACGTGATTGGCTGATAAAATATAACAGATTGGACGCGACTTCACAGAAGTTGAAGTTCGATCATAATTTTATCAGGCAATCTGTAGTGATGAGGGATTAAGTGCCCTCCACTGCAGATGAACAATGTCCCACCCTTAACACTACAGATAGTTCTGACACATGGGACATTCAAAAACTGATCTTGTCATGCGCACATGCTATCTCACTTAATCCCTCATCACTACAGATTGGCTGATAAAATTATGATCGAACTTCAACTTCTGTGAAGTCTCGTCCAATCTGTTATATTAAATTGATCAAGACAAAGAACAAATAATAGATAGATTTTATCAAAACGGACTTCAAAAAACCGACTTTTCAATATGAATAGCTTTCTCGATAAATATGGAACTGATACAACCAAAAACTTGGGCGAATGATTTAAATATATCACCGTTTTTTATTGTATGAGAGATGAAATAAATGATCTTAAATATAAGAAAGGTAAATTTTATGCTATAACAAATATACATATTTCCAATCAAAAAGGAGTTCAACATTCTGCTTTGTTCAAAGACTCTTCAAATGACTTATATTTCTTTTATTCTTTTGGATTAGAATCCACTGAAGAGATAGTGAAATTAACTAATAAACCAATTAGATTTGTCACGCATTGTTTTCATTATGTTTATTTTTTTTTTCTATTTTTTTGGGAACGTCCTTAGACAAATTCGAAAATGGTATAGCATAATTGTCTTCACCAAACATTTTTAAATGACCTGGAATCAAAAATGATTATCTAAAACTAAATTTTTGCTAAACCGGAAGTGTGCCGTTGTATAATGTGCAAATATTTTGCAACAAGTCTGTAGGGCATATTTATGAACCGATTCACCTGAAATTTTCTTTAATATGTTCATTGTTATAACACGTATCTGGTAAGGCTAAAAAAATTCAATTTTTAAATATTTTTGTCAAAAAAATTTGAATCCAAAATTTTCAAAAAAGCTCAAAATTTCTTACTCAGCCGCTAATTATCCGATTGATCTGACAATTCACAGGACATATACAGAATGTCCATACAAATAAATTTATACAATCAAAATTTTTCTATGACATCCGGTTTGTGCGTGAGAACTTCCGGTTTATTAAATCACGCCTGGCACTCCCACTTCCGGTGTAAATTTCAAATGTTGGCAAAAACCATATATTATATTGTCTGTCAGTCATAATTAGAATGCACTTAGCAGAAAAAATCCAAACCAGAAGTGATGCATAAGCCGTCGCCTCGGACTGACACATTTTAGCAAAAAATTAATTAGTCCTTCATTTTTTATCCGATTTTTATGATTTTGGTGTCTATTAAAACCTTGTAACCTTGTCTACAGTTTGTTGCAACAGAATTTTGAATTTGAATTTTTTGAAAATTCAAAAGGCCACACCATGTGACCTTGACCTTCGATGATCTTGAAAATTACACTGTAGGATGTAAAGGGAATAAAAGCAAACAGCTATGATGACACTAGAGATTTCAAATTTTTGAAAGAAATGGGGCTCGAAGGAGTAGGAGTATATTATAAGCAAAACAAAAATGTCAACATTTTAAAATTGGGAGTTTTAAATATAGAACACATTGCTTTGAATATTTTGGATAAAAATATTAACGTAATTGTTATCTATAGACCACCGTTTATCGATTAGATTTATTTCTCCCAATGTTAGAAAGATTATTAGTTGAATTACAAGAATCTGGTTCAGACTACGTTATTATGGGGAATTTCAACCAAAATATCTTGGAGGGTCATTTGTCTATACTAAATTGTTTTCCAAAATTTGGTTTTCAACAACTTGTTCAGCATTACACTACTGAAGGAGGGACACTTATAGATCATGTTTATATCAGTAAAGAAATTCCGTTACATAATGTTCACATTTCACACATACCTGTATATTATAGCTACCATGAAGCTATTAAAATAACCATACGATAAGTTATATTGATACAAGATTGAATTTAGCCTTCACAAAACATTTCATTTAGTTTGGCTCTTTACTAAAAGTGCTCGAGTCAACACCGGGCTTGAGAGGGTTTGAAGTTCAAAAAAGTCTTACAGCTATCAGGCAAACTATCACGGGCCACGCTTAGTGCTGTTCACAGCTCTAGTATATCAGTTGAGTTTAGGAAAACAGTGAAGAAATTATAATAAATTTAACTTAATAAAAATGGCGAACATGTTTGGATTAGGTCCTTTATTTTTAGAAACTTAAAAACCTAACACTACAGCCTGGATAAATAAATTTGTGGATCAAATCGGAGGCACTCTTCAAGGTGATTTAGATATGAACAATTTCAAAGGAACTAATTTAAAATCTCCGGGAAATGATAATGACGCTGTTCACAATAAATATTTACGGGATCAAATAAATTCAATTGAAGTAAATAAAAACCATTTAGAAGATAAAATAAGTAATGTGAAAAATGTCTTCAAACGTCAACTAAATAATAAAAATTTTATTAATGATACTAAACTACAGCAAGATGTAGCAGGTTTAATAAGTTTTATTAAAAAACAATCGGTCAACGTAGTGAACAAAACTGAGTTAGAAAATTTAATTTCATTAATATCTAAATTAGATGATAAGATTGCAAAACAAAAATTAGATATTCAACAATTAATAGATAACATTCCAGATGAAAATGAAGATACGTTTCAACAGGAATTAAATGCCCTGGAAACTAAACTTAACAGTGAATTACAAAAAGAACTAGAGCCGTGCAGACGGGCACTGAGGCAGTGCGTATCACACCTGTAGCATTGAATGAAAATCGAATGCAACATAATCACCATTCGGCAATTTCCGGACAATTCGGCAATTAACGTTAAAGCTGAAGACACAAACATGCGGGTGCGATGCCTGCTTTGCGGTAAACCGGTGCGATTATGCGGTACCGTTGCGGCAGGTATGACACACACGCGCGTGGAGTTATTGCTGCTGGACGTAGCATGTTGACGGCTTCCACTATGTAAAATAAGGTTTCCCCACAATGACTTTTTGGTCCGGTGAAACGCAGCGGGAAAATATAACAACGCAATGCAACTGCATGTATGTGTCATGTCAATTACATACCCTTGTTTGTTTCGATCTGGTGAAACGCTGCGGTGAAATGAACGCATCGCCGCACCGGACCATCTTTAGCTTAAGATGAATGTCATTCGACAATTAATATTGAATTTCGCTTTGTGAATGCGGCGAGACTCTTTACATCCGATATTTAGCAGTGATTAGTCAAGTCATAGTAAAAATGCAACCTAAATTTAGTCCAAAAATATCAACTTTAAGAGAGAATGACGTCAATACCGGAAGTGATACAGAAATTTTGAGAACAAAATTTTGTTCGCAATCAAAATGTTTATCAACTCGTAAATTTTTAGATCGATCGAAATAAAATTGTAGAGGTTGAAAAAAAAAACGTTATTATTAAAAGAAAAAAAGGCAGCGACAAAAGTCAAAATCTTAAATTTTTTAAAGTGCTATCCTTTAGCCATTACTAAAAAGTAAAGAACAAAATAGAAATTTGATCAAAAATGGATTCAGAATTGGAGCAGTAATTCGAAAAA
Organism: Lottia gigantea; assembly: GCF_000327385.1. Taxonomy (NCBI): domain Eukaryota; kingdom Metazoa; phylum Mollusca; class Gastropoda; family Lottiidae; genus Lottia; species Lottia gigantea. Next base: position 117,213 of record NW_008709073.1, read on the forward strand.
CGTCACGAGTAGCTACGTCCTACGTCATTTTACATTTAAACAACAACGACACGCTCTTTATGGCAGATAATGATGTCAGTTAATGTGTGACATATGCAGTTTTTGCTGGGCGCTCTGACCAGAATCGGAAAAAAATACAGCGATAAAACGTTGCATTTTAAAGTCACAATGGGATTTTCTACCGAAAAGAAAGGCATGTAAACATTCAATAGTCAAAACATCATTTAAACCGTTTAACGTTCGGTAGTGAAAAGACGTTGGAATTTGATACCATTCGGTAACAAGTATGTAAATTGTCTCCCTTGTATAATACAAAATATTTTATTTTTATTATTCTAGGTTTCAAAAGTTAAAAAATCGGCTTCAGTTAAAGTATCCACAATTGGTCTTTCATTTACCTGCTAAACGCTACAAAAGTGAGCTAGTATTCGTGGAAGATGTAAGACATGTTGAAAAGATAGTCTTCAAGTGAAACCAACTATTCAACTGGTACTGACACGGAAACCACAGACTCAAGTGAAACGCCCATTCATAAACAGTTTGATGACAATACGCTACATTCACTGTACACTGCAGCCTTAAAGTTAAAAGCGGAACTGTATTTATGTAAAGGGTATGAAGGTAGTTGGCCTCCTTTGCCTTGTGATTTTAATTTGGAAGCCTTCAAATTAATGATACCTGTTTCCATGTACAATACCCAAGCGTGGATTGATGCATCAGAAGACCCCACATTAGAGGATTATGTAAAGGTTGATGAAGTTACCCATATTAAACTGCTGTCTATTCTTCAGGATATTATTGTGCTTCAGTCGAAAGCATACACTGAAATCCTTGTCACTCGGTTTAACTTTGCGTCACATAACTGGTTCAAAAAAAGTTATCGACCTTCTGACGGGATTTGGACACAGTTCGTCATATAAGACTATTCTGCGGTATGACATCTTTAGCCCAAATGCAATTGAATAAAGGGCCAGTGATTGAATACCTTGCTGGTTTGGGACAATATTGATTTTAGTGAGGAAACTACTCCAGGTCATAATCGCTCACTGCAGCAATATATATCGAGCCCATCACCAAAGGACCATGGCTGGAGCATTGCAAATGACCAAATTTCGATCGTTTGGATGACATTAGATCCAGCACCAGACACTATATTGAAATATGTTCATTGCAATTGCTCTGGTAAATGTGATACGAAGAGATGTTCGTGTAAATTATCAGATGTTTCCTGTACAGTCTTATGTGGATGCACAGGATATGTTAATACCGTCAGTACCCCTACAGAAATATTTAATAGTGAATTATAAATATTGTGTAATATATTGTTAAAATGTTGTGTTTTGTATGTTAATTGATATGTTTCTTTTTCAAATTATAATGTTAATTGCGTGATATATTTTCTGTTTCTGGTTAAAACATGTTGTTTTCTTGTGATAATATGATGTGTATATTCTGTTATGTCTTTCATTTGAGAATTTGACATTTGTTTTTTCATTTATTTAAAGAACATCCATTTTATTATTTAAATGTATCATAACATTGTTTGTTTTTTATTTCACACCAATGGATGTTATTAAACAATATATTTTTTGTAATGCTTTTTTGAAAGAATTATCCCTAGCCATATTTTGCATGGATAAACTTTGATATGAGCATTTAAAGAGGAAGAGCTAGGGGGTATGGGGTAAATTAATGTAGAGTTGTTTGAGCAAAAAGTCTTGACATGAGAAAAGAAGAGTGCCAAGAGATTGTTGCTCAACAGCATGTCTGAAATAATAAATGGGTTCTGAAGTTTATTTCTGCTTGTGCTAAATGAATGCAAGTTCGTGATAGTTACCACAGACTGATATATACTCCTTACTGTCTGTGACTGAAAACATGGCGAAGCCATCACATAATAAACACTGACGACCGTGCCCAAATTCATTCACTGATTCAGTGATTTTTGTCGTATTTCGCAGTCTGTTATGGTGATTAATCGTTTGTAAACGTAAAACGTGATCCATTCACATCTTTTCACGTACGGTTTTAATTTAGACCACACAATTTGAGCTTAGAGATGGGTTATATTAGAAAAATTCAGAGATATCAGCAGTTTTCCACAAACAATAATATTGATCGCTTGCCATGTTGACATTATTAACTCATCACGTGTTAGTCACACGACAATTTAGCGACAATTCATTGGCTCGCATATATAGGTCATGTCCTTATAAGGAAATTTTGAATCCCTACGCTTCGGTGAAGAGTCTGTTTTGGATCCCATCGCCACGTAAAGAGTCCGTTTTCCGTAATTATTTTTTCGTTCAATCGCACAGCTTTAGAAAAGTGGTAAGTAAGTTGTTCTGATGTGTTTTGGCATCATTAAATTTATCCTAAAATTTCATGTAGGGGGGTAAACAACTTTTGTGAAAGAAAAGCCTTTAGACTGTTCAGTCCATATACTATTACCGACGTTATAGTAATAGACAAGATGGTTCAAGTAGTAGTATGTCAAATTCTCAATCTCCGCCAAACACCAATTCCATTTTAACTTCTCAAATGATAGGTGCTAATAATAATTTTACACTTCGAAATGTTAACTCATTTGCAGTTTCTGCGTCTTCTATACCACCCCCAATGATGACACAACCGCCACCAATATCAGACCCACAAGCTCAATCCCGTTATCATTTCGAAAGAACAATATGTCCCGAAAAACTTCCAACCCCAGTAAATCCAAGTAATTTGGACAGCCTTTTAGTTGGCTATGACCTTGAAGAAAGAATTTTTGAGGTTTTGCTAGATAAATATCGGAGTGAGCTTGTTGCTGGTCGGATATTGGGTCCATTTCTTAAACCTCCATTCCTTGACTTCCATTGCTCACCACTGGGAATTGTTCGCAAACAAGAGAAAGGTAGCTTTCGCATAATTCATGATTTATCCTTCCCTGTTGGTGATTCCATAAATTCTGGCATGGATGATGTTATTAAAATTGTTAAGGCAATGGGTAAAGGAGCTCTAATGGCTAAGGTAGACATTGAGAATGAATATCGGCTTTTGCCAATCCATTCAGATGACTATAGTCTGTTAGGGTTTTCTGTTTCTTATGATGACAATGTTTATTATTTTGCAGACATGTACCTCCCTATGGGTCTTAGCATGAGCTGTCAAACATTTGAGCACTTCAGTTCGGCTCTGCATTGGATTATGCAATATAAATTTGAAGCTTCTGTAAGTCACATGATTGACGATTTTTTCTTCGCTGGCCCTCCTGATTCGCCCAAATGTTTACAGTCTTTCTTTCCTTCAGTTATCCGATTACTTAGGTGTTCCTATTAAAAAAATCAAAAACTGTAGGTCCAGTGAATGTTATCACCATATATGGTATCGAAATCGATTCTATTAATATGACCAGCTGTTTGCTCAGAGAAAGTATCAAAAATTCGAACATTATTATATAACACTCAAAAGACATAAAATCACCCTTCGTTAATTGCAGTCACTTCATAGTCTATTGAATTTTGCAACTTTAGTAGTTGTCCCTGGCAGAACTTTTCTCAGGCGTCTTTATGATCTCACCTTGAATGTCCCTAATCCAAATGATGCCATCGTCATTACCAATTCAAATCTTCTCGATTTGAGATCTGGTCTGAGTTTATGACCGGCTTCAATGGAATGACAAGTGGGTAGGATCTGATGTTATAAAGATGTTCTCAGATGCGGCAACAACCAAAGGCTATGCTGCAGTCTTAGGATCCAAATGGTTTTATGGAGAGTGGCCTCAAGAAATGAAAACTCTTTCTATAAATGTCATGGAATTGTTCCCAATTGTTTTAACCATTGAACATTGGGGTTATCGCCTTAAAAACCATAAGGTTCTTCTTCTGACAGATAACGAATGTGTTATGTACGTTATTAATAAAGCTACGTCACCCTGTTCTTCACTAATGAAGTTAGTCCGTAGATTGGTCATGGCCTCGATCAAACATGATATATTGCTCCGTGCTAAACATAAACCAGGTAAATCCAATTTGATTGCTGACCATTTATCTCGATGTAATTTTCAGCTGGCTCGAGCTTGGGCACCATGGTTAGACCCTACACCTCAGATGATAGATTCAGCCTTGTTAAAGATTTAAGCTCTGGTGCAACTGCTCTTCTTAGTGAAACCTTAGCTCCATCTTCTAGGTCAGTTTATGTGAGGACTTGGAGAAAATTTTTTGATTTAGAGGTTTAGAACCATGTTTTCCAATCCCCAATTTCTTGAATGTGTAATTATATGGCATTCCTTTTTGAATCTGGATTTTCACCTAACTCTTTGGTTACCTATGCCTCAGCTATCTCCTATGTTCAGAATCTCAGGGTTTTCCTGATGCAAAGCGTCTACATGGTACTCTAGGTTACCTACCACTCATATAATTTTATTCAAATTAGTTACAGTAATTCCATTGGTTGTTTCGTTAATATTTCATTGTTTGGTTCTGAAGGCTGTTTTTGCTTTGGCATTTGTAGGATTTTTTCGGATTGGTGAACAAGTGTTAAAATCTGTCAAAACATATCTAAATGTGATACAATCATCCTCTGTTTATTTTAATGTTGACAGTAATAAATTGTCTCCAGTTCAAATTTCCCTTCATCATTTTAAACACAAGACAACAGATGGTCCTATTTTGATTGTCATAAATTGTGAGTGTTCAGTGAATAGTTCCATTACTTGCGCACCCTGTGCGATGTTGGCTTATCTACAAGCTTGTCCCCATGCATCTGGACCATTTTTTTCAGTTTCATGGTGGAGCCCCTGTAACTTATAACTTTGTCAACTCTTGCCTTCGTAAATTGATTTCATTTTTAGATTTGAACCCCGCTCTTTATAAACTGCACTCATTCCGAATAAGGGCTGACTCTACAGCTTTTTCAAAAGGTTATTCTAAGGAAGCTATTCAGAGAATGGGGCGCTGGAAGAGCTCTGCAGTCAATTCTTATATACATGTGCCAAATTTATCCATTTAGGTCTATTTTCAGATTCGTGATGTTTAAAGTTTTATAGTTTGGGCTGGGGTCTAGGTTGGCAACTTTGTTTATCATTTATAAATTTCTACTTTTATGTTTCATGTAAGTGTACACATTGCAGAGAATACGGATTGTGCCCTGGAGTATAGAGCTATTTCACTGTTGCATTCTGAATTTGGGTAGCCGCTCTCAGAAGTTTTAGATTTGAAAAAGCCTATTTCTACATCCAGGGCTCAGTGTGGGTCCCTCGCATCCTATCTATGATCAGTAACTGTGTTCAAGGTTTGCTTCTTCTTGTGATGTGTCTTGGTTTGGGCCTGTCATCACAAATGGTGATGTGTCTGAAATAATTAGTTTTCTCATGAAGCCCAAACTATATTTTATGTTCCAAGAAATATGAATTTCACTTTATGTTACATTTATGTATTAATTCATGTAATCTTTTCAATTGCTCAACTCATATTTCACATATCATTGACTATTCCTAGGGTTCGTAAGTCTGGGGGTTGAGAGACATAAATATATATATTATGTGAGTATTTTTGTGAGTTTTTGTGATTTTGATTTTATTGTTTCCATGTTGTAGTGGTATCTTCTGCCAGGATGGAGTTGTTTTTGTGAATCGCGTGGTATTGGAATTTGTTTTATTTTTAGTATTGACTTTTTCAGTCATTACTTTTGGATATTTAAAAGTTGCGGACACCTTTTTCCTCAAGGAGGCGAGTATGTTGAAGTGTACAAGTAAAATGGTTTAATTGTATAAGTATGGTTTAATTAGCACAGTATATAGTCACTTTAAGTCACATTTCACTGCCTCTATTTCTTTACTCTATCTTACTCTCTCTCTGAGTTTTCTTCACCTCGGGTAATCTTTTCCTAGCTCTAAACTCTTATTGAATAGTATTAGTTTTGTCAGACTGGTGGTATTGGTGTAGGGAAATATATATTGTCTTACATAAAATCTTCAGTGTTGTACTGGATAATTATGGTTGCGTGTTTTTCCTTGTTGTGGTTTGTTATCGAAATGTCAATTCTTTTTTTTCCCGATTTTACACACCTTCCTGTGCTTAGACTACAACATTTCTACATCTGTAGACCTTCTGTAGTGGCTAAAAGTAGAAAATCGGCTCTAGAGGTCGCATTTCGAATCGATTTTCTTCGAAATTTCATATTTGGAATCTACATGTAATATCTGATATGATAGCAGTTAAAAAAAATCGGCCCAATTTTGCAATTTTTCACCAAAAAAACCCACTTTTTGTGTATTGTCGGATTAACCTGAATTTTTTTATGCAAAGACAGGTCTAGAATTTTATCAAAAAGGGACAGTAATTTTTTTTTATTTCACTTCCGGTTTAAACGGGAAATCGATTTTAACTTCCGGTTGAATAACTTCCGGTGTTATAAATAAATGTCAACAAAATTTTGCTCATGGGTAGCCATCGTTATTATACAGCCGATTTTAAAATAAAATCCATTCCGGAAGTGATACTTTGGACGCCATTTATCTATTAAGAAATAATGGCTTATCCGATTTAGATGATTTTGGTGTCAAATGAAAGAACATAAAAACATGAAGCCTCTAGAAGCCCGATTTTTGATTTTCGCTTTTGCTTTTTTGTAATTTCCGGTTGAATTTTTTCATATTTAATGGGTCAAAGGTCATTAACCTTGGCTATCAGTTGATGCTTTCACATTTGACGTCCGACTTGTACTTCAAGTTTTATAGCTGTCTGAAAACAACCTAATTCGCAACTTTAGACTGCTGTAGCACGTGACCTAATTAACCTAGAGGGTTAATTTTTTCCGATTCTTAATGTGCTTTTCATGCTCTTTCCAGTGATACATTACAATAAAGCAAAACTGAAATTCGCGTTTTTTTCAAATTTGAGCGTTTCTTACAATATATATGTCTCTTTGAGTATGGTCTCTTTGAGTATGGTGTATGTATATCTTATGACCTATTAGATGCAGAACCTAGAAATTTAGAACACAACTAGACATCTTTAATATGAATTCACCAATTGTTTACATATTGGGCAGGGGCATGTTCAAAAAGGGACTTTGCACACAATTACCTCGTCCTTTTGGCCAGTTTGTGTTAACAGCTCAGTTGTTACAGCTTTACAGTTCCAAAAAAAAAGGAACAGGTTTTAAAATTTCCATAATTTCCATTTTCGATTTTGACCTTTATTGACTTTTTTTGACCTATATCTTTTGACCTGTATGATGTTTAAGCTTGAAATTTGGAACACAACATTACATCGAGAATGCTAGTTAACATATTGGCCAAGGGCATGTTTTGGAAATTCAATATTTTTCAATTTTTGACATTGACCTTTGATGGCCTTGACGTTTTATGGGTCTATGGTCATTGACCTTGGCTATCAGTTGATGCTTTCATATTTGACCTCTGACGCCTACTTCCGGTTTTATAGCTGTCCAAAAACAGCCAAAATTCGCAACTTGTATGAATTAACTAATAACAAAAAAGTTGAGGTGGGTGTGGCAAATTAGGGTTAAATTACTTATAATATTATTTACATTTTTATCAGGGGTATAACTTGCATAGAATACATTTGTTCTAAACACCAGTTTGTGTTTAAAAAAAGGTACAAGTTTACATATTTTCAATTTTTGACCTTTACCTTTGATGACCTTGACCTAGTGGCCTTGACCTTAAATCGCCTTCCATTTAACAAGGTCAAAAGTCATTGACCTTGGCAATCTACTGATACTTTCATATTTGATGTCTGACTTCTACTTCACAACCTTCCAACAAAGAGAATTTTTTACTGCTTTAGCACGTGACCTAATTGGCTTAGAACGTTGATTTTTTCAGATTCTCTAGAAAATTGGCACACGAGCAAAGTCCCACTCAGTACCACGAGTGGTTCTAGTTTTATATTATTTCAATATATTCTTGGGATTTGGATTGATCTTGTTTTAGATATGTTACTTTTTTTTGTTTTTTTTTTTTTTTTGCAAGCTTCATATCTTATAGTGTCTTTCATGTATTATAAATTACATCGCATATATATTCTCTTACAATATTACAATAAACTACTCTTACTAAATTACATACAATGCACTCAAACTCTGTTACACATCTTATTTTCAGATCTAATGGGACGGAAACTACCTAACTAGAGGTGTACTCTAGTTTCCCTCCCATTAGTTTATTAGTTTAAAACCCCTGTACAAGATAGTTATTTATTAGTATATATTTATTGCAGTGCGTTCTATGGCTAAAGGATAGCACTTTAAAAAATTTCACATTTTTACCTTTTTTTTCTTTTAATAATAACGTTTTTTTCAACTTCTACAATTTTATTTCGATCGATCTGAAAATTTGCGAGTTGATAGACATTTTGATTGCGAACAAAATTCTGTTCTTAAAATTTCTGTATTACTTCCGGTATTGACGCCATTCGCACTTAAAGTTGAAATTGCAACTTCTAGAATTTTATAGATATTTGAAAAATTCCTTTTGCAACATGCTAGAATTGTTTATATCAAAGATTTGAAATGATAAAATTCGTCCCGGAATCAGCCGCCATCTTGATGTGACTAAATTGTCTATAAAAGTACTTTTTGGGATCAGTATTATTTTAATGTCTATGTTATCATTGAGTGATTCCTAACAATCGTGTGGTAGCCGATATTTGAATTTTGATTTTACTTTTTAGTTATTTCCGATTGATTTTTTTCAATATTGTCCAAAAATTTTAAAGCTCATATCTCGCGACCTTGACCTTTGGTGACCCTGTGACCAGCACAAAAGACGAGATCTATCCAAAGATGTCTTTTGTTGTGCAACGTAAACTTCCGGTTTTACAGCCATTTGAAAATCGCGATTTTTAACTTTGATTAGCTCTGTCACGTGACCTAATTAACATAACAAAATTTCTTTTATATTCTTAATGTGCATGATCTCTCCTTTTTTGTGATATATCTCACTTGATAAAGATTTCTAAAATTTTAAAAATTTTGTACCGACTTCTATAGTAACTGCGTAAATTGCCGTATAAACTCACGTTTCTAAGATAAAACAACGAATATCTCATGATGTAATAAAGGTAAATGCTTTAAATTTTGAACATAATTAAACATTCTACAGATGATGATGGATATAGCAAAATTTTTGGGATGGGCGTGGCACATCCAGGCTAGATTCACATTTACCTAACCTGATTGAAATGTTTTATAACTCGCAAAGTATTTATTTGTCAACTTTTGCATCAAAATAGTACCCTATCTTGGCCAGTTCCTAATAAAAAGGTCAAAGGTCGTTCATCGAAGATGTCCATTCATACTTTGATCTTTGATGTCCGACATATACTTCCGCTTTTACAGATGTTCGAAAACAGCAATTTTCAAAACTTTTAAGGCTCGTATCTCTTTTATTTAACCTTTGTTGACCTTTTGACCAGAACAAAAGTTATTGCCCTTGGCGAGATCTATCCACAGATGTTCCAATTTTTGTTGTGCATCGTTAACTTCTGGTTCTACAGCCATTTGAAATTTCGACTTTATACTACCGAATAATAACACCTTTTAATACCAAATAGTTCCAAATTCATGCGTCTTTTCACTACCGAACGTTTATCGATTTTTTACTACCGAATGTTCACAAGCTTTTTTTCAGTAAGAAAACTCACTGTGGCTTTAAAGTGCAACGTTTCACCGATTTATCAGGTTGGATGCGCACTGCTTTGGTACCGTGGCACGGCTCTAGTATTGTTTTACATTTATTCAATATTGTCACTACAGATTGTAACTATACAAAATAGTGCCTTTACATGTCATATATTTCACATTTATTAGTATTAGACTGTATTGATTTATTGCATAGTTGGTGTTAATTTTATCGTTTTAATAGTAATCAAGATTCTTTCATTTTAATGTATATATTTATTTGTCTGTTAGTAATTGTAATTTTTGTACTTTCAGGGTTTTTGTTGTATGTAAAAAAAAAAAACATCTAGTCCATAGAACCGTCGGTTTGGTTATTTCTAACTTTAATCCCCACCCGACAACAAGTACATGATGTTTTGGCAGCTCAGAGCCTCGCATTCGCAGTTGCTATAAATTATTATCCAATGAGATGTCGGTTTTCCACCTGCAGTGTGCAAGATCGTAGGGTATAAAATCTCTTTAACGAACTCAGCTCTATCCACAACTCATGTAAAATTGTTAAGGTGTAGGTTTTTGTGTTTTATGTTAGTGTACTCGTGCTTGTGCTATGTAAATTCGTGTTAAAATAAAACTTGTTTTCGTTTTTCTCTAGTTTATTTCCTAACAATTTGCAGCATGAACCCTGGGACGTATGTTGGCGGGATCGGGCCTTGTGTCACTGGTTTGAAAGTGAGCTTGAGTTGTGCAGGAGCAGTTCTGTGCATAATTCAGCGCCACCCTCTTTCTTGGATTTAGAAGCCCTCTTGCTACAGTTGTGCTGGTTACGTTTACTTATCAATCAACTTAATGCATTTCAATCCAATCATTGATATTGTGTTGTTTTCGTTATCTGATGTATTTCCAAACCTTGGTTTCTTTTGACGTTCAGTTTATATGACATATATTGTTCGAACCTATGGGAATAATAATTTATTACTGTCTCTTACCATCTTTTCATGTGACCTTTGAAATACTCTCTCAAAGTCACGTGATCTCAATCTGAAATTGGGTAAAAATAGACATAGAACACTATGGTCCTCATGTTGAAAAGTGAAATTAGTCAAAAAGTCTGATCGTTAGAGGAGGAACCAAAGGTCAGAGTACTAAGTAATTATTAGAGTTTTTGACAAGCTTGAGACCATTAACCAATTTAAAACAGATTAAACAAACAATAACATCTATTGATCACAATTTTTTTTTATATCTCTTTATAATGTATCATACTTACATAATATTGAGGAGAATTGAAAGTATTTGATGATAAATCATGTTCATACTGCCATATCTAGAGAAAAGATAAAGGTATCATATACTTTTAATAACAAACATCATCTCAGACAATGTATTAAAGTAAGATCCATCAAAACCTTTAAATTTTAAAGGGACAGATTCTCCATTTTCGGGTCTTAATTTCGGTCTACATGTCTTGTTTATATATGGCACAATCTCAAGAAAGGATAAGTCAGCATTTTAACTTTCTAACACGGATAATGCTGAACATGGATTAGATTAGCCCAAAAATACCAGATTCTGAGACTAGTGTGCCATTATTCGTCAACAGATGGCAAACCTGCCCTTTTTAGTATACATATATATAATCATTGATAATAAAAAAATAGTATGAAACATAACTGACCTTAATAGTTGAGTCCCAAGAAGCAGTATATAAAAGATCTGATCTCCATACAATACATGATACTGAAAAGTAAACATAGATGTAGTGGGTAAAACTTGAAAACTCGTTTCCCTTTTGGAATGATTACTTTTTATCAAGTTTGTTGAAATTAGCAACACAGATTCAAATTAAAGCCTAAAGCCCGGTTTTCGCTATCAAAGTTTTATGTGACCAAGTTTTATCGGTCAAAATGAAAATGAAATGGAGTTTTACCTCCTATTTTTCTGCTTCATGTGGGCTAATGAAGACGGGCAACGCCATGTAACGTGCAAAGAGGGAAATTATGCCATTAGCCTGCTCTTTTTATACGCCCACATGGTAATGTGGACGTATATTGCCATCACCCCTGTCCGTCGGTCCGTCAACATTTCTTGTGAACACAATAGAGACTACAGTTTTCAACTGATTTTAATGAAAATTGGTGTGATCATTTATATTGATGAGATCTTGGTCAAGTTCGAATTTGACGATCTTTCGACGAACGGTTTATGAGTTATTGCTCTTGATTTACTATTTGTAAGCTTTCAATTCCCGCCTTTCCTTTGACAAATCATCAGTAAAACGACAGACAGGGTGACAACAGACATCTTTGACCAACTTTACTTTGCCAAAAATTTCTTTGTCAAAAAGTTCTTTGACCAAGTTTTTGATGGAAATCTGTGATAGTTACAAGCCTTAAAGTAGGTAGTATCAAAAAGTTTGCACCACAATTCAACGACTAAAATTCTAAATCATCACAACAATACACAAGGACACCTCCTTGATATAAAGATCTACACACCGCAAGTCCTGTCGAAGATTGTTGCTTGGAAAATCGCAATGGCATAGCACCTTATAATTTCAACTCAACGAAGTTGAGCTAGGTGTTCTGTGGTACGGACAGAGCTGGGGCTGGAAGTTTGTCCAAAGTAGGTGGCTCCACACTTCCTAGGAATGGAGTAAATTTAATAACACTCACACCAAGTTTTGTCAACATCCGTTAAGAAATCGCTATCTATATCGTGTCCACATCAATTGTAGATGAACAGACAGATAGGCCGAAGACTATATATGCCCACATTAATGTGTGATAAATAATAAAACTTGACATCAAATACCATCCATTAATGTGTGGGCGTATAAAAATTTGATCACTAATTTCATTGGCGCCCAAAGTGGAGTATGATAAAGTCAAGAAATATGTACATGACTTATTGGAAAGTGGAATCATCAGGCGTATTATGCGGCATCAATAGTGTTGGCATTGAAGAAATATTCTTTGTTACACATGTGTGTGGACTATCTGCTAATTAAAAGATAACCATGTGGGATTATTATGCCCTACCAAGAATGGGAAGAACTATTAGATAATAATAAGTTAGTTTATTAAATGTGTGTCACAAATCATTAAAATATAAATATATATAGAATAATTTAAAACATTGAGATTTCCAACCAAAAGAGGCTTACGAGACAGTAAAATTATAACAATTTTAACAAAAGCAGATAGGAACTAAAATGTAACAGTTAAATAGAATTTGTTCAATTTTCTGGGACCTAATATACTGCTGATAACAGTGAAAATAAAAGTAAAATTCGACAGTATAAAACAGTACATGTAACATATTAAAAACACTTATTATGTAAAACAGAATGAAACAAATATTACATTAAAAGTGTATAAATTATTGAAAGACATATCACTCATAAAAATAGTAAAAAGTAAAGTCTTTTCGTTTTGAATACACGTCATTGAATTTGTGTTCCAGCGGAACTCATTAAAAAATAAAATTTATTTAACAAAGGCAGTCGGTTAAAATCGGGGTTAATACTTAAACACATATGCCGGGACCGAAATCTGCAGATTGTCCTCGATATTAATGCCACATTTCAAATTGTCAATGTCTTCTAAAAGGTCGTTGGATATAATAGGCATCCGTGTTGTACGCCTACATTTACTGGAAATCAATCAGATTGATCATCGTTTACTTGAATAGCACTCACAGTATTATGATAAAGTGATTTAATCGCAAGTAAAATTTTACCACACATCCCTATATTTTCTAATTTTCTCCAAAGAAGGAGTCGTTTTATAGAGTCAAAAAATTTTTTGAAGTCAATATAGCATATAAAGGTAGACTTTAGTCTAGTGTTTTGGGCAATTTGTTTACTCTGCTATTCAAGATATGACAGTATATTTTACTTGGCACGGAAATAAGGGAAATACCTCTATAATTAGATGGAACAAGTTTATCATCGCTTCCGGGTTTGAATCTCGGATGTGTTAGGCTTTTAGTCCATTCAGTGGTAACGGTTCCCTGCTCAAGACACAGGTTTTGGGATTTAGTTTCACAACAGATTCGTTTTTTAAAACAAGGGATGGAATGTGGTCACATCCACTGGAGGGTTATTTTTCAGGTCTTTCACAGCCCGTGATACATCATCTATTGTGAGCGGGTTATTCAATTCAGTGATGCTATTAGACCATCATTGTGGTTCCAAGTATTAATCTGTCCTTGATATGAAGAATGGTAACTACCAGAAGAATATTAAGGAAGAATCCAAAATCTGCATTCACAGTAGGTCAGTTTGACAAATTTGCCTGCAACATATCAACAATTGAAGGCTATCTTGTAGGTAGATATGAATTTAAAAGTTTGTGCTGTTTTCATAGATGGCTTAATTATATTCAGTTCAACCAACGAGGAACACCTGGAACCTATGTCATAAGTATTTTCAAGATCTTTTCATCACGGATATTATCATGGATTTTCAAGATAATCAAGGACCTCAATGAAGAAGGTAGACATTTACAAAATGGCATTGGTTTGAGACTCGAGCTTCCAATACTCTGAAGGAATATTAGACCAGAGGGAGAAGGGGGAGTATTGTCACCCGAGAGAGGGCAAAATCTGAGTTAACTTTTCTAGAGACATTTTTCCTCAGGAATCCGAATCTGGGAGGTAAAGTGCCGGGTCAGGAGGCCTTTTCTTAGTTATTCAAGGTCAAAGGTCAGGAAAGGTCTAATAACGCAAAAAACGTTAAAAATTGAGAATTTAACTACAAAATGTGTACAAAATTCATTGACATCATCTAGAAATTGACAAAAGCCCATTAGTGTGAATCGGCACTATCTATAAGTCCCAATTCTTTGAGGTAATCCAGGTCAAAGGTCACGAAAGGTCAAAATAGGTCATGACATTGTGAAGATGAAGTTTGTAATAGCTTGACATTATGAAGATGTAGTTTGTAATAGCTTGATATTGTGAAGATGAAGTTTGTGATAGTTTGACATTGTAAAGATGTAGTTTGTAATAGATTGGCATTATGAAGATGAAGTTTGTAACAGCTTAACATTGTGATGTAGTTTGTAATAGATTGACATTGTGAAGATGAAGTTTGTAATAGCTTGACATTGTGAAGATGTAGTTTGTAATAGCTTGATATTGTGAAGATGAAGTTTGTAATAGCTTGACATTGTGAACATTACAATAAATTAAAATAACAATATGCTTATATTCAGAACACCATCTATTTAGCTAATACGATTCTAGTCTTACTTGATCTCAAACATAAATAATTACATGTTCAAATACAAAATAACGCCACGCCATCAAATGTGTAACAAAATCAGCAAAATTCCTGACGGCGGGGTAAGGAAGTTTTCAACAAATTTTTATCTATGTGCTCCATCAACGAGTTCAACAAACAGAACAGGAGATACAGATTACTGCTCCAAACATCACAAGGAGGACCTGAAATGTTTCTGTGAAGACTGTAACACCATTTAGTGTTCGACATTCCTTCTTCAACACCAAAACCATTCTTTTCTTGATATCGAAGACTCTTAAGACGTCATTTTAGAAAATTACAAAGATCAGAAAGACAATCTGAAACGTAAGTTAGAAGAATTGAAAACAGCGAACAATATAGCCGAGGATTTGTTGAAGAAAATCAACGAATATCGACAAACAGCACGGAGTAGTTGCCAGGCAGAACTTCAGAAAAATTACTATCAAAATCAGAAGAAAATGAACACTGTACTCAGTAAAGTGAATACCCTGAAATCTCAGATAGAGAAAGATCTAGTCGACCTATGTTTTCTCCCCCCGTGTCTGACGTCCTAAGTACTGCATATATAGCGTGCTAACAATATTGCTAGAATGTGGCGGCTGTCTGATCAGCCTATTATGTCTCTACCCCCCGCGTCAAATAATGGTTGGACGAACGATTTAATGATTAAATGGGTGAAGACACCATATCCAGATGAGTTATCGGACCTTTTAGTGGAACTCGATGAGGAAATCCATCTGGACTCAAGAGAAACTGTTGACGAAGAACTGTTCGACAACGTGATTGACGGTGAACCTGGAGGATTATCCATTGAACACTTCGCCGACGGCGTTTTAGACGAATTAGGCCTACTGTGATTCAGAGATTTTCAAATTGTTATTTAAATTTGTTTTATGCATGTACATGTTCTAGTAAATGATTTATTTCGATAGGAGTTTTGGGCTGTTGCAGGAAAATCTGGAGAGAGTGAGAGAATATGATAGTCGATATTTATAATCTATAATATGTTAAAAATGGGTTTCCTTATTTTCATTTATGGAAATGGAAATGCTAATATTCATATGAATAGGAAGTAGAGGTGATCCAATGACTTGGAAAAATACCAGTTTGTCTCACATGTCCATAATTAATTCATAATTAGCTAAATTAGAAGAGAATTACCAACAGAATTTCAATGAGTGACCGATCAAGAAAGGTCAAAAAGTCTTTACAATAAGAACACAATGATATGATTAAGATTACATGATTTCATTCGAATTAAATGAATATCTTAATTTTTCGCCAATAGATTTCATTACTTACCTGCCCCCAGCCATTGGAATGTCACACCATTTATGTTCGGTGCCAGAAACCTTGTCCTTGTCCAGTGGCATAAAACCACTGTTGTTTCAGTTGTAAGTTGCAATTCTAAAATTTTCTTTATTTACAAGGGAAAAACCTTTCTTTATTTAAAGAATGTATATTTTACATTATTTTTTATAGGTCACAGGTGGATCTAGATTGTTACAAAACTCCGTTTGATAGATTTTGTGTGGATGTAATACAGTCAAGAATCATTAAGATGTCTAGATTGTTAGATTTATTCATAAAAATGGCGAAACAAGTAGATGGTGTTGACGCCTCTTCATACAGGTAAGATCTTTTTTTCTATTCTATTTGAAATGATATGAAGAAAAATGAAGAAGAAAGAATTTTTTACAGGGATGACGACTTAAGTTAATGATAGATCCTTTCTACCAGCTTGTCCTTAGTCTGCCATCTTTGCATCGATCTATCCCACATTATCAGTACTCAGTTGCGGATATTTTTCATGTACAAAATTTAGTTGTACACATTGTTTGCTGCATTAGAATCATTAGTATTCATATTAATGTCATAATTTGCTTTGTAATTTTGCATCAGAAAAGCACTTGAAGTAACAAGTATGCAAATTATCTCCATTGTATAATGCAAAATTTTATATTTTTATTATTCTAGGTCGCAAAAGTGAAAGAAGCGGTTTCAGTTAAAGAACCCACAATTGGTCTTTCATTTACCTGCTGAACGATACAAAAGTGAGCTAGTATTCGTGAAAGATGTTAGACATGTTGAAATTATACAGTCTTCAAGTGAAACCTACGATTCAACTGCTACGGACGCGGAAACCACAGACTTGAGTGAAACGTCCATTCCTAAACAGTTTGATGACAATACGCTTCATTCACTGTACAATGCAGCCTTAAAAGCGGAATTGAATTTATCTAAAAGGTCTGAAGGCAGTCGGCCTCCTTTGCCTTGTGATTTTAATTTGGAAGCCTGCAAATTAATGATACCTGTTTCGTTGTACAATGCTCTAGCTTTGATTATCGGTGCATCAAAAGACCCCGCCTATGAGGATTATGTGAAGGTTGATGAAGTTACCCATATTAAACTGCTCACTATCATGGTTCTTATTGGTTTAGAGTACCCACGCTCTTTCAGTTTTGAGAAAACAATCGTACAGGTTTGGTTGAAATCAGAAGATCTTGTGTAAATTCGATGAAATCGTAAAACTTGTGACTTAATATGCTTTTGTCACTCACGTTTACGGTTAGTTTGATGGAAGTTGTTGAGAATTTCAAAGAATTTGGCTCGTTTAGGGGTTTGGTTCACAAAGAATACTGAACATGAGTCACTAGCATTATATGGCATATTACTTTATTGAAAATTAATTCAACTGGTATATATTGTTTAGTTATATAGAATACTGAACATAAGTCACTAGAATTATATAGCACATTTTCATTGAAAGTTAATTCAACTGATATATATTGTTTAGTTATATAGAATACTGAATATAAGTCACTAGAATTATATAGCATATTTTCAATGAAAGTTAATTCAACTGATATTTATAATATTTTTTAGTTATATAGAATACTGAACATAAGTCACTAGAATTATTTAGTACATTATTTCATTGAAAGTTAATTCAACTGATATATAATGTTTAGTTATATAGAATACTGAACATAAGTCACTAGAATTATATAGCATATTTCATTGAAAGTTAATTCAACTGATATACATTGTGTAGTTATATAGAATACTTAACATAAGTCACTAGAATTATATAGCATATTTTCATTAAAAGTTAATTCAACTGATATATATTGTTTAGTTATATAAAATACTGAACATAAGTCACTAGAATTATATAGCATATTTTCATTGGTAGTTAATTCAACTGATATATATTGTTTAGTTATATATAGAATACTGAACATAAGTCACTAGAATTATATAGCATATTTTCATTGAAAGTTAATTCAACAGATATTTAAAATATTTTTTAGTTATATAGAATACTGAACATAAGTCACTAGAATTATATAATACATTATTTCATTGAAAGTTAATTCAACTGATATATATTGTTTAGTTATATAGAATACTAGCATATTTTCATTGGAAGTTAATTCAACTGGTATATATTGTCTAGTTCTATAGAATACTGAACATAAGTCACTAGAATTATATAGTACATTATTTCATTGAAAGTTAATTCAACTGATATATATTGTTTAGTTTTATAGAATACTGAACATAAGTCACTAGAATTATATAGCACATTTTTATTGGAAGTTAATTCAACTGATATATATTGTTTAGTTATATAGAATACGGAACATAAGTCATTAGAATTATATAGCATATTTTCATTCAAAGTTAATTCAACTAGTATATATTGTTTAGTTATATAGAATAATGAACACAAGTCACTAGAATGGCATATTATTTTATTGAAAATTAATTCAACTGATATTTATAATATTTTTTAGTTATATAGAATACTGAACATAGATCACTAGAATGGCATATTATTTTATTGAAAATTAATTCAACTGATATTTATAATATTTTTTAGTTATATAGAATACTGAACATAAGTCACTAGAATTATATAGCATATTTTCATTTGAACTTAATTCAACTGATATTTATATATATTGTTTAGTTATATAGAATACTGAATACGAGTCACTAGAATTATATGGCATATTACTTTATTGAAAATTAATTCAACTGATATATATTGTTTAGTTATATAAAATACTGAACATAAGTCACTCGAATTATATAGAATATTATTTTATTTCATTTTATTTTGTCTCCGTCTCTGGATAGCCTGTCGAAATGCTCAGGCAGATGTTATTATATATATGTAAATTTATCAATGTATATAGTTGCCTTACTTGTCATTCTGTACCTCACAATTATTTATTTATTTCTTTATTATTGTTTATTTATAAGTTACTGTTATTACTTGCTGGTGATATGAATTGAATCCTGGTCCATCTCAAAACATTTCTCTCGTGCATCTGAATGTACGAAGCATTAAGAAAAGAAAACAAGAAGAGACTTAATATTTGCTGAATTCTCAGAAAAATTTGATTTCATTTTATTAACAGAGACATGGCTTGACAAAACTATATCTTCCAACACCACCAAATTCAGGAAATTAAATAAATAATTCCATACTTAATTCGATTTCACTTGCAGCATCTGACCAAATTGATAGAATTTTAATTTTTGGCGATTTTAACATTGATTATTTTACTATAGAAGATTCATGTCTTCACACCTCGATGAACCTATTTGATATGGAACAAATTATAAACGAACCTACGCGAATTGATACAAAAGCAAACACCCAAACTTTAATTGACATGATAATAACAAATTGCCCAGGCTTGGTGCTTGAATCCGGTTGTCTTGATAGAATTTGTGGTGACCATCGGCCTGTGTATTGTCGTTTACATTTATCGAAACTAAAATTGGCATCTTTCAAAAGACTTATTTGGGACTATGGAAAATTTGACGATAGCATTATAGGACTGCACAAGATGTACTGAGTACACGATGGGATACCAGTGTTGACAGGGATAACACTGATCGTTCAGTTTCCAGGTGAGTTGATGAGGATAGCCAAATACAACATTCCAAACAAATTTGTGACGATTCGACCAAGAGATAAACTTGAATGAACAATGCAATTAGAATCATGAGCAGGAAAAAAAAACTTCATCAAAAAGCTGTCGAATCGCATTCTGCTGAAAATTGGGAAAAGTTTAGATTAATCAGGAAAAGTGCATTAAACTTATTCGGAAAAGCAAACAGGAATACTATGAGAAAATTGATAATAAAAATAGCGATCAGAAAAACTATGGCTCAAAAGATTGGTGGCAACTTTTAAAATTGTCTGATCAAACGCAACAGCTGAAAATCCATATTATCTAGTATGTCGTTGTACTGTCTGTTGTCTGGATTTGGTGAGCATTTCAAAAGCTTCCGGATGTGTAGTCTCAAGTGCTATCATTTCCATCCAATAAACACGTAAGTAGCGGGAATAATGTGTTTTTATCATACGCAAAATACCATGGTTGCTCGAATGAAGCTCTAAAGAATTTCGACAATAGCATAGGTATTATTGGTGGATGTCTGCGCTTTATCAAAACTTTCATATAAGTTGATTATTTCCAAAAATTAGTCTGAATATGACAACTTCAAGTAGGTTTCTGAGGGAAAGGTAGTAGACATCTTTTCTCTGTTCTCTTATGAAAGGTGAATTTTTTAGGTTAAAAGATAGGTTATTCCATTCTCTAATGTCAGATTCCTTGTAGCGTTACTACACCTGTTTCTTGATATAATAACCTGAGTGCGTCTAACTGGAGATTTTCTAACAAGTCTTTTAGTTCTGCAGTGCACCCATCCCATATGGCGTCACAATAATCGAAGATAGGCAAGACAAATGAAGAATACATGGTTTGCAATGATTTCCTATTAAGACGATATTTCAAAGATCTAAGACAGTTAACGGCCCTTCTAGTTTTGGTTAAAATCTCATTTATATGCTTATCCCACTGACAGTTTGTTTGAAAAGTAAGTCTAATTTTAGTGTAGGTAGAATAGGAGTTTGTTTAGTAGTCAGTGCTAGTGTTTCAGTTTTCAGCGGGTTGAAGGATATCAGCCACGTCTTTGCCCAATTATTTATTGTTTCTAGATCTTCATTTAGGACAATCGCACTTGCTGTTGGGTCTCCAATTTTCAGATATAAACTGGTGTCATCTGCTAAACGTTTGATGTTGGATCTTATGTTATTAACAATAACATTTATATAAATCAGAAATAATAAAGGGCCAAGGACGACGCCCCGAGGATCACCAGCTGGTACATTTCTGGGATCAGAGGAGACTCCACTTACAACAACTCTTTGATTTCTATCAGATAAACAATTTATGAACCATTTTAGTAAGTCTCCTCTTATTCCTGCTGCACTTAGCTTACGACAGAGCCCATTATGCCAGACTCTGTCAAAAGCTTTGCTTATGTCGCAGAACACTGTCCTTGCATATGATCCTTGATCGATGGCTTGACAAACGAAGTGCGTAAGATCTATTAGTTGATAGACAGTTGAGTCGCCGTGCAGAAAACTACTTTGCTGGTTAGTTATTATAGTGTTTGCACTTCACGTTGTGTATTTTAAATAACTTTATTACTGTGATTTACATAGAGGAAAAGATGGTTACAACCTCATGCCACTTTGTTGACTGTATGACGGCATGCTAGGAAGTGTCGAAAGCGTGGCTTTGGTACAAGTTCGTTTATTGTAGTCTGCGTTGGGGACACCTTCGTGTTGTTGTTAATACATTATATTAGTCCGAGACACCGAACTTTAATTGTCACTTTCTGAGGATTCCACAAATTTGGGGCGGGGGCGAATGGCAAGTCTCTTGCTACGTCTCAAGGGAACAGTCTCTACTTGTGGAATAGTAACACCATGTTTAGTCTGGATTGACGCAGCACGAACAAAACCATCAGTTCCATGGATTAAGTCCTTCACAAGAGCAAGTTTCCATAAAGGGGTGATCTTTATCATGCACCAATACCACATCCCCAATCCTTATGAGATTTGTTCTGGCTTCAGTCTTCTTTAACTGGTAGGTGTGCCTCTCTCGTAAAGTCGACAGATACTCAGATTTAAAGCGATTGACAAAATGGTGAAACACTGCTGCTCGATGTCGCATCACCTTGTTCAAATCATCATGAAGTCGGTAATCTTCGTCTACTTCAACATCAGGATTAATACCCGGATGAGGTAATGCGGTAATATTAAAACCGTATAACAGTTTTGATGGAGTAATTGGTTCAGGATCTTCAACACTCATTGATACGTATGTGAGTGGTCTGTCGTTCACAACAGACTGTACCTCTTTAACAAGTGTCTGCATTTCATTCAGATCTATGAGCGCTCTACGTTACACCTTCTTGATTACCATTTTCACCACACCAATCAACCGTTCATACATTCCACCCCAGTGAGGAGATTTTGCAGGAATGTGCTTCATGTAGATAACTTTGTTGTTGGTGAGATGATTCTGTACAGCTGGTTTATTCAAACAGTTAAAAAGCTTGGTTATTTCTTCATCAGCTTTCAGGAACGTTGCAGCGTTGTCACAAAGTATCAAACTGGGAATACCATATATAGCGGTGTGTCTGCGAAATGCCTGCAAAAACTGATCTGTAGACATGTCAGTTACAACTTCTAGGTTTACGTTTCGTGTTGTGCTACATGTAAATAGACAAATGTAACACTTCTGGACTTTCTTTCCACCATTCTTTGCCATCAGATGACCCGTAAAGTCGATACCAACCGTTGAAAATGGTTTAAGGCGGTTGAGACGAAAATCTGGTAAGGCTGAAGATGGATGAAGTCTGAAGGGCTTGCCAACATGGTAACGACAAATCACACATCGCCGTAAAACTCTGGATACTTCACTACGTGCTGCTGGTAGCCAAAATGTCTTCGTAAAGCTGTGACAGTTGAGCTTACTCCTGCATGTAGTTGAGAAGAATGGAAATCAGAATCGGTAATTTTGCATCTTTGTCGAGCTGGGCATGCTCGAGTCTGCCGGGGGCGACAATCAGGTTACCCAAGTTGAGTCTCAAACACAGTTGACGAACTAGTTGAGGCCTGGCCTTTGCAGAATTTGACTTCTTGAGTATGCATGCGAGTATGCGAGTTCAACTGGAAAACATTCTTTTTGGTGAGCTTCAAGAATGCTGAATTCAGCTCGTTGAATTTCTTCTGTTGAAGGAACTGGAATAACACTGCTGACTGGTAACCAGATGACGCTGTTTTAAGTTCTGTATGAATCGTTGAACATATACCACTATTCGAAGCAGGTTTTCATAAGAACTGTATCTGGAGACATCAAGAAGCTGGCTAAGTGTACCATTTGAACCACTTTCATTTGAATCAACAGTAGATAAACATACAATGTTACCATTCGAATTTGGTTCGTCAGGATCAGCAATAACAGGTTCAGGCCATTTTCAGGATTTTCAAATCTTTTGAATTTTGAGACGGGACAGATTACAATCCAGTATGAGACCAATAATTTTGTTACCAATGACGCTTTACTGCAAACTTTTTATGATTTTCAACGAACTCAATTGTATCAAATTGTCTATTCTTATGTAATTAAATTTAAAAATGATTTGATTTAGGGGAGGGGGGGGGGGGGGGCAAATTTGATTTTCAAATGTTCGTTGCACACTTTTTGCGTCTAAATTTTTGCAATTTTTGGCCAATTTTTCTATTTTCTTTGCTATTTGTCCGATTCATCTGAAATTTTTATTGAAAATAGAGAACAAGGTAGTAAACAAAACTAAGCAGTCAAAAGTTTTGCACCACTTCCGGTTTACACGTTATAAGGGTGCAATCTTCCGGTTGACCCACTTCCGCTGTAATTGATATTTTTTTACGAAACTTGTACTGATCGGTAGCTATAGTTATGGGATAAATGTGCGGTAAAAAGATCGAAAATTGGAATGATATTTCAGCCGCCATTTTGATTTCCCTAAAACTCTTCGATTTTTATTCAGCCAATTTGGCTAAACCGAATTTCAAAGTTTTGGTGTCAAATGAAAGAACATAAAAATTAAGAGAGATCGCATGAAGCCGATTTTTGAATTTCGATTTTGCTTTTTTGCAATTTGCGATTGAATTTTTTCAATATTTGATGGCGTATATCTCGTGACCTTGACCATTGATGACCTTGACCTTAAGTAGGTCAAAAGTCATTGACCATGGCTACCAGATGATACTTTAATATTTGACCTCCGACACCTACTTCCGGTTTTATAGCTGTCCGAAAACAGCCAAAATCGCAACTTTGGACTGCTCGTACAGGTGACCTATTTGATTTAATTTTTTTATATTTTTTAATTTTTGGAAACCTTTAACTGATTTTGTGAATTTTTTGACATTAATATAAGCATTAGATATAGAGGCTTCAAACTTGGAACATAATTAAACATACCCAATATAAATGTATCCACCCAAAAAAAATTGACGTGGGCGTGGCACATCCGGGTTAAATTTTCATTTTGTTTACATTTTGTTGTCTGGGAAAAAAAAATATATAGATTACAATTTTTTGGAAAATGCTTTTGCACACGCTTACCTCATTACTTAAGCTGAATTATATAAAAATCTCAGATGTTTCAGCTTTTTAATTCAAAAAAAGGAACGGGTTTTAGGATTTTCAAAATTTTCAATTTTAGATTTGTTCATCCATGTAATTCAAACATTCGCAAAGTCCCACTCTGTACCACCTGTGGTTCTAGTCTATGATTTCTTTTAATTTCTTATAATTTTCTTTATGTTTCTTAATTTCATTGTCACAGTGTTTTCTTCAAATGGTCTCAAAATAATTGTTTTCATCAATGGAGGCTGAGGAAACCCAAACCTACAAATCTTTTGAGTTTTTTTCTTGCATGTACTGGCATGTTTATGAGTTTGGTAAGAAATTAATCTTTTTAAGTTATCATCTTCAGCTTCTTTATTACATGTCATTACTTTATCAATGAAGTTACAAACTTCTTCATCTTTAATTTGCCCATAAATTGGAGCATTTTCGACCCATAATAATGTAAGTATATGTAGAGATCCTCTATGTTGGAATTCCACTCTATATAAGTAATCAACTACTTTTCCAATGGGTGAATTTTCTTTTTTAAGTATTTCTTTAAATAATAGATTTACTTGATGGTCAAAATGTCTGGTACATGTTACGGGATCAGATGAGACAAGTCTACATTTTGTTTCCCAATTAAAATTTTCTATTTCTTCATCAGTATAATCTTTACTATCTAGAACTTTTCCAAGAATTCTTAATAAATGTTTCCAATGAGTTTCTGCAGCTGAAAAGCTACAAAAAACGTTACTGGACCCAATTGTTGTATCATAGCAAAAAGATCACTTTTACCTTTCTTAAAATAGGGAGGGGATTCTCTTAGAGTTTTTAGGATCATATATCCTTCATCAAAATTAATCAATTTATTAACTACAGTAGGGTTTCTCATATCCCCTGCTGTCAATTTCTTGCCTTGTGTTTTATTTTTTCTGACAGCAATATGAGCATTGCCAATCATAATTTGTAGTTTCTTTAGTTTGAAAAATATATTTTCAGGAGAATTAGCAACTCTTCTATCATTCCTTCTTAATTCAGATTTACATAACTCACTATAATAAACTTTAGTTTTTCGTTCATCATTAGTTTTTCATGCATTTCCAAAAATATATTTGGAAATGCCAATTCTTCAGAATTTTTATCCATAAATATACTCATGGGAAAATTTCCTTCACCAGGAGCATATGAATGAATCTTTTCTTTTTCATTATTTTCAATAAAGTCAGGAGCAGTAAAAAGGGTATCTTTCATGGTCCCAACATTTTCATTTTTATCTTCACTCCAATCATCATTAGATTTTTTATTATCTTTTTCAATTATTGATTTTTCATTTTCACTTTCTTCATTTTCAGAGGAAATCAATTCAGTGGTTTCACTAAATTCATTTTCATTTTGCCAATTTTCAATACAATACCTTCATTTTCATAAAGTTTTCCATTTTTCAGCAGCCACAGCCACAGGGTCTTATATTTTCAGTCATTACTGCATGATTATATTTAAGCTGCCTTTTTAATTGAGCAGCAATAGTCATTGTGTCATCTGTTGCCCGAGGCAACAATTTTACTGTATCAATTACATTTGCTGGTACATTGACAACATTACCTCTAATTTTTAATTGTTTGCCACGAGGAGTAGCATAAATTTTCATAAATGGTATCCTTGGTGACAATAAACGCCATTCCAACGGATATAATTCTAAATTTTTAGGTTTTGCAGGAAATTCCATTCCATTTATTATAGAGCATGGTGGTATTTTATCTTTTTTAATATATTTTTCACATGTTCCACAAATAAATCCATTACCTTCACAGTGTTTTCTTCAAATGGTCTCAAAATAATTGTTTTCATCAATGGAGGCTGAGGAAACCCAAACCTACAAATCTTTTGAGTTTTTTTCTTGCATGTATGGGAATGTTTATGAGTTTGGTAAGAAATTAAGACTTTAGACAGATGATAGCAGTATCAGTAATTTCTTTTAAATTAGCAGATTTCTGAACACTATGTTTATACCATAGTTGATTACAACATTCACAAGAAATGGTTCATCCATCTTTAATCTTTTTATGAAATTCATTTATAAGTTCTTCAATTTCCAATGATTTAGTAGCATCTCTTTTTTTTTCCCTTAATACAGACTATTTTATATTTTCAATTTTTCTAAATTCATAATTATTCCTTTTTTCTTTTTTTGCATTTACTTCAATTTTTATTTTACGATATTCAGGATTTACTCTTTTTTCCCTTTTTAAAGGAGTTTCTTTTTTTGTTTCATGGTCTTTAAAATCTGAGTCCATGTGCTTAATTTTTTTTGCATTTACTTCTGTTTTTTTATTTTACAATATTCAGGATTTACTTTTTTTCTCCCTTTTTTATTATGGTTTCACTTTGTTTCTCATGTTACTTAAAATCAGGATCAATGCGCTTAATTTTCATTGCTTTTACTTCTTTTTTTATTTTACAATATTCAGGATTAACTCTTTTTTCCCTTTTTAAAGGAGTTTCATTTTGCTTCTCATGGTCTTTAAAATCAGGATCCATGTGATTAATTTTTTTTGCATTTACTTCTTTTTTTATTTAACGATATTCAGGTTTACTCTTTTTTCCCTTTTTAAAGGAGTTTCATTTTGCTTCTCATGGTCCTTAAAATCAAAACTGGATCCATGCGCTTAATTCTTTCTACATTTACTTCTTTTTTTATTTTACAATGTTCAGGGTTTTTTCTTTTTTTGATTTGCGTTCTATTACCTTTTCTGTATTGAAAATAATTATTAAGATTTATATTCATTTTTGTTTGTTCTCTATTGGCATTTTCAGTTGCAGTACATTTCTGTGTTTTTTCTTTTTTTTTATCAGCTTGTGTTATTTTCATTTTTACATTCTCACATTCAGATTTTTCATTTTCAGTTGATTCATTAGATTTTTCATTTTTATTTTCAGTTGATTCATTAGATTTTTAATTTTTATTTTCAGTTGATTCATTTGATTTTTCATTTTTATTTTCAGTTGATTCATTAGATTTTTCTTTTTTTTTTCAGTTGATTTATTAGATTTTTCTTTTTTTTTCAGTTGATTTATTAGATTTTTCTTTTTTTTTTCAGTTGATTCATTAGATTTTTCTTTTTTTTTTCAGTTGATTCATTAGATTTTTCATTTTGTTTTTCAGTTGATTCATAAGATTTTTCATTTTTATTTTCAGTTGATTCATTAGATTTTCCATTTTGTTTTTCAGTTGATTCAAAAGATTTTTCATTTTTATTTTCAGTTGATTCATTAGACTTTCATTTTGTTTTTCAGTTGATTCATTAGATTTTTTTAATTTTATTTCCATTCGATTTTCTGCTTTTATCTTTATCCATATGATCTTCTGCTTTTAGTGGATAATCTTGAGCATTTTCTCCTGTTTCTTGAAGGCTTTTTCTATGCTGTTGCATACATTGTTTTCTGTATTTTCTTCTTTGATTTTCAGTTTTTCTCTTTAATCTTGGCATTTTAATCAGATGTTATTGGTACCTGTAAAGAAAGAAAATATCATTAAAAATCAATCAAGGCTGGGGTGCTTCTCCTTTTAAGACAAACATTGTTGCTTTAAGACATCTCTGCCTACGATGTAGCTCAGCAAGGCAGGGACGCTACTCCCTTTAAGACATCAATGTCTATGTCTTTGCCTACCATGTAGCTTAGCAAGGCAGACATGCTACTCCTTGAAAAACACTTTAAATACTTTCACCTGTCTTAATAATATAAAACGGAAAAAAAATGGTAATTTACCTGCTCATTCAATTTCCATGTGGGTGTATAAAAAGGTTCGTAAAGCTCTTCATATTGCCCCCCATTTTAACCATCCTGGTCATGATTATAAATGTACACTTCTTGAGAAAATTCCAAATGAAAGCAAAAGCAAATTAGACAGTGCAGAAACTCTGTGGATTCATAGACTTGACTCTGTATGGCCGTATGAATTGAATGAACTCAACCCAGGAGGTTTCAAAATTGCTAAATATTAGTGTATTTCCTCCCCCCCCCCCCCCTTTTTTTTCCCTTCCTGTTTAGATTTTTTGGCAAATCCTGAAGTCATCATTACATACTTGTTATGTTGTATCTAAGATTTTGATGTCATAAATCTTCTGAGGTCATGTTATCAAGAATCAAATTAGACCAGAGGGAGAAGGGGTGTATTGTCACCCGAGAGGGGGCAAAATCTGAGTTAACTTTTCTAAAGGCATTTTTCGTCAGGAATCCGAATCTGGGAGGTAAAGTGCCGGGTCAGGGGGCGTTTTTGAGTTATTCAAGGTCAAAGGTCATGAAAGGTCAAATAAAAAACGTTAAAAATTGAGAATTTAACTACAAAATGTGTACAAATTCATTAGCCCATTAATGTGAATCAGCACTATCTATAAGTCCCAATTCTTTGAGGCAATCCAGGTAAAAGGTCACTAAAGGTCAAAATAGGTTATTGTTAAAACTCCTATCGAAATAAATCATAGTACATGTACATGCATGAAACAAATTTAAATAACAATTTGAAAATCTCTGAATCACAGTAGGCCTAATTCGTCTAAAACGCCGTCGGCGAAGTGTTCAATCCTTCAGGCTCACCGTCAATCACGTCGTCGAACATTTCTTCGTCAACAGTTTCTCTTGAGTCCAGATGGAATTCCTCATTGAGTTCCACATTGAGTTCCACTAAAAGCTCCGATAACTCATCTGGATATGGTGTCTTCACCCATTTAATCATTAAATCGTTCGTCCAACCATTATTTGACGCGGGGGGTAGAGACATAATAGGCTGATCAGACAGCCGCCACATTCTAGCAATATAGTTAGTAAGCTGTATGCAGTACTAAGGACGTCAGACACCAGGGGGAGAAAACATAGGACGACTATCTTTCTCTATCTGAGATTTCAGGGTATTCACTTTACAGTGTTCAGTTTCTTCTGATTTTGATAGTAATTTTTCTGAAGTTCTGCCTGGCAACTACTCACTGCTGTTTGTTGATATTCGTTGATTTTCTTCAACGAATCCTTGGTTATATTCTTCACTGTTTTCAACTCTTCTAACTTACGTTTCAGGGTGTCTTTGTAATTTTCTAAAATGATGTCTTTAGAGTCTTCAATATTAAGAAAAGAATGGTTTTGGTGTTGAAGAAGGAATGTCGAACACTAAATGGTGTTACAGTCTTCTCAGAAACATTTCAGCTCCTCCTTGTGATGTTTGGAGCAGTAATCTGTATCTCCTGTTCTGTTTGTTGAACTCGTTGATGGAGCAGATAGATAAAATTTGTTGAAAACTTCCTCACCCCGCCATCAGGAATTTTGCTGATTTTGTTACATATTTGATGGCGTTCCCAAATTGGAACTATCCAGGTCTTCCAGACACTTCCTACAAAATGTATGATGACAATCCAATAATTTAGGTTCCTGGAATGGTCCAAGACATACAGCACATTCAAACTCTTCTACATTCCCATCCATTTTGATTTTAAATGCAATTCAATAATCTTTATGGTACGTTATGATATAATCGAATCTCTTATGTCATGTTTTTATCAACCCGAAAACTGAACAACGTAATAAATATAATTTGAAGACCAGTTAACAATCCACCATAGTTTCCCTTGACAACTAAAAAACATCCTGTTTGAAGTTTGAAGTTTAAAGATCTCCAATCCTATGGTAATAGTAATATAAAGTGTCTCCAGCATTTCTAGATTTATACCTCCAGTTTTGGTTAAGGGACAGATGTGCCATTTTAGAGGGTTGATTTAGTCTTGAAAATATGTAAGTAGTCTTCAGAAGTACTAGAAATGTACGAAAATTGCATATTTCCTTCAAAAATACCTTGTGAGTTTTACTCACTTTATCTACATATGTCTTTTCTATATATCACAGAGTATAATCTTAAAATGATGAGTCATCATTTTGGCATTCAAACGAATTGGACACACATGGAATTGAAGGCGCATCTGTCCCTTTAATGAAGTAAAAATTTGAGAATTTCAAAATATTCGAGAGGTAGACTAATAAATCATGCCAATGATGTTAGTTTCTTAAAATTATAAAAACCACCGAGAGTTGCCTTGTATTTCTAGATTTAGTGGATCATTCTCCTGAAAATGTTTTGAAACTTTGAATTTATTTTGTATTTGAATATGTAATTATTTATGTTTGTGATCAAGTAAGACTAGAATCGTATTTGCTAAAAAGATGGTGTTCTAAATATAAGCATATGGTTATTTTAATTTATTGTAATGTTCACAATGTCAAGCTATTACAAACTTCATCTTCACAATGTCAAGCTATTACAAACTTCATCTTCACAATATCGAGCTATTACAAACTTCATCTTCACAATGTCAAGCTATTACAAACTACATCTTTACAATGTCAAAACTATCACAAACTTCATCTTCACAATGTCAAGTTATTACAAACTACATTTTCACAATGTCAAGCTATTACAAACTTCATCTTTACAATGTCAAGTTATTACAAACTACATCTTCATAATGTCAAGCTATTACAAACTTCATCTTCACAATGTCAAGCTATTACAAACTTCATCTCCACAATGTCATGACCTATTTTGACCTTTCGTGACCTTTGACCTGGATTACCTCAAAGAATTGGGACTTATAGATAGTGCTGATTCACACTATTGAGCTTTTGTCAATTTCTAGATGATATCAATGAATTTTGTACACATTGTGTAGTTAAATTTTCAATTTTTAACGTTATTTGACCTTTCGTGACCTTTGACTTTGAATAACTCAAAAACGCCCCCTGACCTGGCACTTTACCTCCCAGATTCGGATTCCTGAGGAAAAATGCCTCTAGAAAAGTTAACTCAGATTTTGCCCCCTCTCATGTGACAATACTCCCCCTTCTCCCTCTGGTCTAAATTGCCTCCCACCATTTTGTGATTTGACCCTGTCTTGTTATGTGGTTTCTAAGATTGTGACATCATAAACCTTATGAGGTCATATTGTAATTTTAATCTTAACTGCCTTCCACCATTTGTAGTTTGTTTCTTCCCCTGATGAAGTCAAAACTTTTTTGACGAAACGTTGGGTATTAAAATTAAAGGATGGTATTTGATGTCAAGTTTTATTATTTATTACACATTTCCATGTGGGAGTATAAAAATCGGCTTCCTACCCTTTTCTTTAAATTTCATGTGCTTTCATTTGACAAAAACATCATCAAAATGGTGGTAAAGCCACAATCTCTGATAAGATAGCTTGCCAGGCAAGTTAATATATGCCCACTGGCAGCTTTGATGTAACAATCACCAGTATGAAATATCCAACCTTCAATCAAACACTTCTTTTGAACTCTTTAGGGCGATACTGAATAATATTGAGTGTGAGTTATTGCCCATGTTCTTGAAAACGTGTTCAATTTTTACCTCATGAAAACTCTAGAAGGCAAATATTCAATCTTCAGCTTGGTACTGAATAATAAAACCAAGTTTTGTCAAAATCCGGCAGGAATCATGCCTTTTAGTGTTTAAGTGCTAAAATTTGAAAGTGTTTTCAAGAACGAGGTCAATAACTCCTATGAAGCATATTTCGATTTTTTTGATTTTCGATAAGGTTCTTCCATGGGTGATAATAAACAATTTCACCAAGTTTCGTCAAAATCTGTCAATAATTGAGCCTTCTAGAATGTTTACAATCTAGAAATTGAACGCCTGTTCAAGAACAAGGGCAATAACTCATACTAAATATTTTTCGATTCTTTTGATTTTCAATAGGGTTCATCCTTGGGTGATTACGAACACTCATACCAAGTATTGTCAAAATCCGTCAAGAATTGTGTCTTGTAGAGTGTTTACAAGCAATTGTGGATGGATGGATGGATGGACGGACGGACATGGGTGACGGCAATATATGCCCCCCATTTCATGTGGGCACATAAAAATTGAACGTGTTTTCAAGAACAAGGGACATAAGGGCAATTATTCATATCAAATATTTTTCGATTTTATTGATTTTCAATAGGGTTCATCCTTGGGTGATTGCAAACACTCACACCAAGTTTTGTCAAAATCCATCAAGAATTGTGTCTTGTAGAGTGTTTACGAGCAATTATGGATAGACGGACGTACATGGGTGACGGCAATATATGCACCCATTTCATAGGGGCATATAAAAATTGAACGTGTTTTCAAGAACAAGGGACACAAGGGCAATAATTCATATCAAATATTTTTCGATTTTATTGATATTCAATAAGGTTCATCCTTGGGTGATAATAAACAATTTCAGCAAGTTTTGTCAAAATCCGTAAAGAATTGTGACTTGTAGAGTGTTTACGAGCTAAAACACACGCATTTGGAAGAACAAGGGCAATAACTCATTTAAATATTTTTCAATTTTATTGATTTTCGATAGGGTTCATCCTTGGGTGATAATAATTGATAAAATTGTGCCTTGAAGAGTGTTTACGAGCAATTGTGGACGGACGGACATGGGTGACGGCAATATACGCTACATATTTCATGTGGGCGTATAAAAATTTTGAATAAGAATTTAAAAAAAGTCAAAATGGTGGACAAAATATAAATTTTCATTTAATGCTAAATGCCTCTGCTTTTTTAAGTCAAACATTATTTTCATTTTAGTGCAAGTTTCAGACATAAAAATCGGAAGGGGGTAAACAGGATTTCGTGCAAACCAAGAGTGATGCAAATTTTTGATTAAGCCAATTTGTTTTCTTTGGAGATCTGTTATTGCACCAAAAGTTTCAAATCAATCTGACCAACAATCGAGAAAGTAGGAAATTTGATCAAAATTTTGCTCAAAAATTGGCTCAAAAATGTGTGCTATGAATTATCTAAATTCGAATTCATTTAACTTCTATCACATACGATTTTTTCGTGAGATTCTAAAATTGAAAACACAAACAAAATCGAGTCAATTATTTACTTTCGGCAAAATTGCCACTATCTGTTTGCAAAAATATTCATTAGTTAATAAACCACATATGTAGATCTAATGCATTGCAAATATTGCTGTAATTATTACAGTTTCTGCAGATTACTCGACACAAATCAGACTTCTTTTTAAATAACGTAAAAAATAAATCAGGACTCAAATAATACATGTAGGCCTACCTGCATCATCATGAGCTGAAAGCTTTTCTTTAACACGACCATATTCTATACTATAAAAATACCTAAAATATACAGTAAGTCTTGATGAATAAGATTAAGATTCTTCTTTATACGCCCACATGAAATGAACTCTATTGAAAATCAGACGAATCGAAAAATATTTACTATGAGTTATTGCCCTTGTTCTTGAAACGCTCGTAAACACTCTAGAAGGTGCAATTCATGACAGAATTTGATGAAACTTGGTATAAGTGTTCGTAATCACCTAAGGATAAACCCTATCGAAAATCAGAAAAATTGAAAAATATTTAGTATGAGTTCAAATTTTAGCTTGTAAACACTCTAGAAGGGACAATTCTTGACGGATTTTAACGAAATGTGGCTTGATTGTTGGTTATCACCCAAGGATGAACCGTATTGAAAATCAGAAGAATCTAAAAATATTGAGTATGAGTTATTGCCCTTATTCTTGAAAACGCGTTCAATTTTTAGTTTGTAAACTTTCTAGAATGTTCAATTCTTGACAGATTTTAACGAAATTTGGCTTGAGTGTTTGTTAACACCCTAGGATAAAGCCTATTGAAAATCAGAAAAATCGAAAAACATTTAGTATTGCCCTTGATCTTGAAAAATCGTTCAATTTGTAGCTCATAATAACTCTAGAAGGCATGATTCTTGCCGAATTTGGACAAAACTTGGTTTTATTATTCATTATTGTGCTGAAGATTGAATATTTGCCTTCTAGAGTTTTCACGAGCTAAAGATTGAACACGTTTTCAAGAACTAGGGCAATAACTCATACTCAATATTATTCAGTATCGCCCTAAAGAGTTCAAAAGAAGTGTATGACTGAAGGTTGAATATTTCATACTGGTGATTGTTACTGTACTGCTAAATATTTATGTTCAAAATCAAAGCTGCCAGTGGGCGTATATTATCTTGCCTGGCAAGCTATCTTCATTATTATCATTGCATTACATTAGAAAACAATCACATTACAAGAACCACTCGTGGTACTGAGTGGGACTTTGCTAATGTGCCAATTTGCTAGGGGATTTGAAAAAAATCAACCTTCTATGTTAAATAGGTCACGTGCTAAAGCAGTCAAAAGTTGTGAAAAATTCTCTTTTTGGAAGGTTGTGTAACCGGTAGTAGATCTCAGACATCAAGTCAATGACCTTTGACCTTGTTAAGGTGAAGGTCAATAAAGGTCTATGTCACGAGATATCAGTCATAAAACTTTGAAATACAAACCGTATAAACCGTGGGCATCAAATATGAAGGTATCAATCTAAAGCCAAGGCCAATGACCTTTGATCCTACCAAGTCATGGTCAAAATCTAAAATTTGAAAATTCTAAAACCCGTTTTTTGAACTAGAAAGCTGAAACAACTGCTCTTTTAACACAAACTGGCCAAATGAATGATGTATTGTGTGGAAAGTTCCTTTTTGAACAAATATATTCTTTGCAACGAGTAATTTAACCCGGATGTGCCACGCCAACCTCAACTTTTAACATAGGTCAATTAATATCCAAAATGTTTAATTGTATTCCAAATTTCAAGCTTCTACACCAAATAGGTCAGAGGATAATCATACACAAAGCTCAAAGAGGCAAATATTTGGTAAAAAAATCACCAATTTCAATTTTACTTTAAAAAACAATTGTTTATTATCACTGGAAAGAGCATAAGTAGCACATTAAGAATCCGAAAAATTAAACCTTTAGGGTAATTGCTAGAGCAGTCAAAAGTTGTGAATTTGGCTGTTTTCAGACAGCCATACAACCGGAATGTCGGAGGTCAAATATGAAAGTATCAACTGATAGCCAAGGTCAATGACCTTGGACCCAATGAAGGTCAAGGTCATCAAAGGTCAAGGTCATGAGATACGAAATTCATAAATTTGCTTCCTTTTTTTTGTTGGCAATCGATTGCAGTTTACATACACATCAAAATTATATAAGCCCACTTCTCCATAAAGGCCTCATTTTTGGTTTTACATAAGTGTTTCATATCAATATGGCAGCCAAAATATCACTTCCAGTCCGGATTTTTTTTTTCTTCGTTTTTTTTTGTAATAAAACCGATCAATATAAATGTTGTTGCTCTACATGAACTACACCGGAAGTAGTTGAACCTGGAAGGGAAAGTCAAATTCAAAAGTTTGATTGTACCATATTGTGTACTTTAGTGATCTGTTTTTGCATCAAAAATTTTAAAAAAATCGGACTAAAAACAAAAACAAAATTTTCTGTGTAAAAATTGCAAAATTTGATCGAAAAATGTCTGCAACAAATTTTTGATTTTCGAAATTTTTTAAGTGCTATATATCAGATATTACAAGTAGAATCGAAAAAAGTAGATTCGAAAAAAGAAAATCCATAGAAAATCAAACCAAAAATGCGACTTCTAAAGCCGATTTTCTACTTTTTTTACAGAAGGTCCCCAAATGTAGAAATGTTGCCACAGCTGTTGCAGCCTTTGCTTGAAAAGGTGTGGTAAAGTCACAAAAAAAAAGAATTGACAATATGCTAACAACAATAACATACACTTTACCTTGATATTCATACATAAAAACCCTGATACAAATTATTTTCAATATATGAGGTCTCTAATAATTAAATAAAATCAAAAACGCCCATTTATGGTTGGCGAAATCATTATCATAAGATATCAGTATGAGCTATTATTTTCTAAGAATTCTAAGATACTTAGGTCAGATTTTTGAAGTTTCGTTTTATGTATCAAATATTTTGTTAGAATGGCAACATGAATAAAATAATGCCATAAAGGTTTTGAACTAAATGTATCACTTTCTAAAATTCCAA
Organism: Lottia gigantea; assembly: GCF_000327385.1. Classification (NCBI taxonomy): domain Eukaryota; kingdom Metazoa; phylum Mollusca; class Gastropoda; family Lottiidae; genus Lottia; species Lottia gigantea. Next base: position 153,551 of record NW_008709073.1, read on the forward strand.
AAGTTTTTACGAAAGTAGTTAAACTAATTGGAATATTTTTATCCAAAAATCATTGGATAGATAGATCCAGAAAATTTGTGATTTATTACAACAAAGAAATATATGTTCAATGGATTCATTAGATTTGGAGCAGAAATCACAAAGTGTACTACTCTCTTTGCCAATTTTAAAAGTTTATCGTTTGTAAATATAATATGGTGTAGAAATTTAAATTCAAAGTTTTCAAGAACAAGGGCAATAAACTCATACTAAGTTTTTGTTAGATTTTTCTGATTTTCGATAGGGTTCATCCTTGGGTAATAACAAACACTCCTACAATGTTTTGTCAAAATCAGTCAAGAATTGTGCCTTCAAGAGTGTTTACGAGCAAATGCAGACGGACGGACATAGGTGACGAAAATATACTCTTTCATGTGGGCGTATAAAACTAATACCTGTCATCAGCCTAACAGTAGCTCTCACATAAAATAAAAAATAATTTAAAATAAAATATGTAATGGGAAAAGTCTAATTTACATATTACCTTGGCAAGTAAAGTTACACAAAAAGAATAAAATAATACCAAAAAAGGAAAGAAGCTAAGATTGACATAGTTACATTTAGGTGAGAATTTTGTGTTAAAGTTGTTTGAAAACTAACACAATAATGTAATATACTATTGTGATTATTTTATGATACAAATAAATAAATTATTTGGATTTAAAGTAAAGTTGGTTGATTTGTATAGAGAAGTATTGGGTTGTTGCAAATTATTGGGAAAAAAACAAAGGTTAAAAAAATTCATGATGCAAACAACCAGTAGCCTAATTTATATATCATAAAGAGAATACGTTAACTTAAAACTATTAATATTATTCATGAATTATGAGATGACACTCAATTTACTATAAGGGATATGTTGGAAATCAAGGATGAAAATATTGGTTTTGTAGCAGTAAATATGAATTAAAATGGCAGTATTTAATTATTACGGTTCTTGTGTGTTAATATAATTCACGAAAGAAAATAGCTAATGTAAATGTAAATATTGCTCTTGTAGCAGTAAATATTAATTAAGATAGTTTGCCAGGCAAGGTAATATACGCCCACTGGCAGCTTTGATTTTGAATAAAAATATTTAGCAGTACAGTAACAATCACCAGTATGAAATATTCAACCTTCAGTAATACACTTCTTTTGAACTCTTTAGGGCGATAATGAATAATATTGAGTAAGAGTTATTGGCCTTGTTCTTGAAAACGTGTTCAATTTTTAGCTCGTGGAAACTTTAGAAGGCAAATATTCAATCTTCAGCGCGTGACTGAATAATAAAGCCAAGTTTTGTCAAAATCCAGCAAGAATCATGCCTTACAGTGTTTAAGAGCTAAATTTGAAAGTGTTTTCAAGAACAAGGGCAGTAACTCATACTAAATATTTTTCAATTCTTCTGATTTTCTATAGAGTTCATCCTTGGGTGATTACGAACACTCGTGCCAAGTTTAGTGAAAATCCATCAAGAATTATGCCTTCTAGATTGTTTACGAGCTAAATATTGAACGCATTTTCAAGAACAAGGGCAATAACTTATACTACATATTTTTCGATTATTAGGGTTCATCCTTGGGTGATTACGAAACACGAACCAAGTTTTGTCAAAATCCGTAAAGAATTGTGTCTTGTAGAGTGTTTATGAGCAATTGTGGACAGACGGACCAACGGACGGACATGGGTGATGGCAATATATGCCCCCCATTTCATGTGGGCGTATAAAATGACAGTATTGAATTATTACAGTTCTCGTATGTTAAAACAATTCACGAAAGATAGCTAGCTAATGTAACTGTGAATATTTCTCCAGTTCTCGTATGTTAAAACAAATAACATGGAAGAAACTAGCTAAGGTAATTGTGACTATTGCTAATATAGTAGTAAATATTATTTTAAGTGACAGAAATAAATAATATTTAAAGTGACAATTGTAGATTATTATTACTGTCAGAAACATCTCAATCAGAAACAATATTCTTCCTATTATAATAATTGAGTGGCAAATCCATTTCTCGAATTGTCAAGGTTTCTTATGCAATCAATTTTTATTTTCTTTCCTTTTATGAAGTTTCCCAGCATAAACTGGATATGGTAAAGTATTTTTGTTTTAGTCAAAGATTTTCAAATCGGCTGGAATCAAAGATAAATATCCTTATTGAAAATTTTGCTAGTCCGGAAGTTGCATAATGTGAGATTTATCTCGGGTTTTTCTTTTTATGCCCTATGTAACAAAATGTATCAAGTGCAATATAGACAGGATGCCAATACAAATAAAACTGTGTCATCTAAATTTATTAATCACCTTGTGTGATCCTGCTTCCTGTGTAATTCGCAAATGTAGACAAAAACCCTACAGATTATCTATAATAAATAATTTGAAGAAAAAATTCAAAACGGAAGTGATGAATGTGCCTTTACCTGAGACCACCATTTATTATCCAATGTGTATGATTTTGGTGTCTATCAAAACCTTGTTACTTTATCTACCCCAGTAAAAAAGTGGGTGAAATTTTGGTGAAATTCACTGAAATACTGCAAATTTTGCCAACTTTCAATAAAACGGAAGAACTTTCAATTAGAAATTCCTATTGACAATACAGTTAAACCTTTTGTACAGCAATTTAGACATGAAGGATTTAATTTGAGACCAAATCTTGAAAAGAAACTTGATGAACTTGAAAACGTAGATTTACTTGAAAAAGTGAAAGGATCGAGACCGTGGATATCTCTGTGTGTTGTGGTACCAAAAGATAACAGTGATATAAGACTTTAAATTGATATGAGACAGGCCAATAGTGCAATTGTGAGAGAAAGACATGTAATACCAACTGTTTATGAGGTTTTGCATGACCTAAACCATAGTACTGTTTTCAATTCAATACGCCTCAGTTAGAATTCATGGGACACATATCTGCGAGAGGAATTGGTCCAACAGTAAGATCATTCTTAGGACTTGTCAGCTATAGCGCTCGCTATATTTAAAATTTTGCGACTAAAGCTGAACCTTGAGAAAGTTAAAAAAGAAAAATAAACCATTTGAATGGGGTCTAAAACAAGAACAATCATTTAATAAATTAAAAGAATGCTTATCTAAGTATTCTATCTTAGGATATTTTAATAAAAATAATAGAACATTTGTAATAACTGATGCAAGTCCTGTAGGTGTAGGTGATATAATAATTCAAGAACAAAAAGGTGAACATAGAATAATAACTTATGCAAGTAGGTCACTAAGTGATGTAGAAAAACGTTTTTTCACAAACAGAAAAGGAAAAATTAGGAATATTTTGGGCATGTGAATTTGATATTTATCAAATTATATCACAAATTCCCAAAAAGGGGAAACCAATTAAAACTATATTATTGTCCTGTTATTTGACGTTTCGGCTTACTGCCTTCTTCAGAAACACTCAAAATAGATGTCGATCACATCTTATTCAGTTATTTTACTAACTATTTATTCGGCTTACTGTCAAATAACAGGACAATAATATATTTTTTATATGTATTGATATAGCGATTTTGATTATAATAGTTTAGATGATGTTATTGAAGATAGTTCATAATAATAATTTGCATCATGAAAATCAAAATAGAAATATAAGAAAGTATTCTAAATGTATCAATAACAAATCTAGGCTTCGAGATACAGCACTGCAAAGGTTCAAGATAGCTTGCCAAGCAAGGTAATATACGCCCACTGGCAGCTTTGATTTTGAATAAAGATATTTAGCAGTACAGTAATAATCATCAGTATGAAATATTCAACCTTCAGTCATACACTTCTTTTGAACTCTTTAGGGCGATACTGAATAATATTGAGTATGAGTTATTGAAAAAGTGTTCAATTTTTAGCTCGTGAAAACAAATGCAAATATCCAATCTTCAGCGCAGGACTGAATAATAAAACCAAGTTTTGTCAAAATCCTGCAAGAATCATGCCTTTTAGTGTTTAAGTGCTAAATTTGAAAGCCTTTTCAAGAACAAGGGCAATAACTCATACTAAATATTTTTTGATTCTTTTGATTTTCAATAGGGTTCACCTTGGGTGATTACAAACATTCACACAAAGTTTCATCAAGAATTGTGCCTTCTAGAGTGATTACGAGCTAAAAATTGAATGCGTTTTCAATAGCAAGGGCAATAACTCATGCTAATTTTTTTCGATTTTTCTGATTATCAATAGGGTTTATCTTTGTGTGATAACAAATACTCATGCCAAGTTTACGACCTAAAAATTGAACGCCAAGCAATAACTTAAACTAAATATTTTTCGATACTTCTGATTTTCAATAGGGTTCATTCTTGGGTGATTGCGAACACTCATGTCAAGTTTCGTCAAAATCCACCAAGAATAGTATCTTCTGGGGTGTTTACAAGCTAAAAATTGAACGCGTTTTCAAGAACAAGGGCAATAACTCATACTAAATATTTTCGATACTTCTGATTTTCAATAAGGTTCATCCTTGGGTGATTACGAACACTCATGCAAAGTTTCGTTAAAATCCATCAAGAATTGTGCCTTCTAGAGTGTTTACGAGCTAAAAATTGAACGCGTTTTCAAGAACAAGGGCAATAACTTAAACTAAATATTTTTGATTCTTCTGATTTTCAATAGGTTTCATCCTTGGGTGATTACAAACACTCATACCAAGTTTTGCCAAAATCCGTCAAGAATTGTGTCTTATAGTAAGTAAGTTTCTTTATTCAGTATAGAAGGTCATTGACCCATGATACAATGTATAATTACATCAACAATTGTATAAATAAATATTGTAAATATGTAAATAAATATTATATAATGATAACAAAATGGAGGTTGCCTAGCAGAGTGAACACGGCACCCTTTAGTACAATAGAGACTACTTATATGCTTACATGTGCAATATTTCAACAATCACATTTACATACACAATTTTCAACTATGTCTGGCAAAAACCAACCATAATAAATAATAATTACAAATTTCAGAATGTGTGTGGCAAAGACCAAACAAACTTCTTAATACGATCGAATTCCCAACTAAGTATGATCAAAATCACAACCATACTTCTTAATAGATGGAAATCACCAACCATGCTTCTTAATAAATTCAAAATTCGGACTATGTCTGGCAAAGCCAAACGCTCTTGAAAGAATACCATTTTTGGACTGTGTTGGCAACAATCAACCATATTACTTAATAGATAATTAATTTCAAGCTGTATGTGACAAAATTATTATATAATTATAAAGACATTTGCTCCACTTCAACCTAGAGGAAAATATTAAACCTAAGTAATTGTAGTATGTGTCACATTCCAGGTGGTCACCCTTAAAGATCCATTTTTCCTCAAAATACCTCCATTACGGAAAACTATTACTTTTGTTTTGCTAAGATTGACATTTAATTGCAAATTTTCACAGAAAAGTTCTAGAGTGTTAATTTTCTTTTGTAGGACGCCTACACTGTCAGAGACTAAACTTACGTCATCAGCGTACAATAATGCCAATATTTTCTTGACCTCTTGTATGGTAAATATTCCTCTAGCATTGCTATTTTCCAGGAGATCAATTAATTGGTTTATATAAAAGCAGAATAATATTGGGCTTAAAATACATCCCTGGCATACACCAGTGTGGCATTCGAAATATGAGGTTATTCGGTTACCTAATTTAACACTAGATAGCACAGATGTATACATATTAATTAAAGCTCTATGCATTTTACCCTGAATGCCCCTTGTAAAAAGCAATGACATAAGATTTTGTCTATTTATCGAGTCAAATGCTTTTGAAAAATCTACAAATAGTGTGTAAAATCTACCTTTTGATTTTGTCAAATACTTTTCTATGAGGCCACTCAGTGTAAAAATATGATCCACAGTTGAATACTGCAGTCTGAAACCAGCTTGAGCTTCTACATATTTATCATTTATATCTGACCAAGTTTGCAATCTTGAATTCGATACAGATGCATACATTTTTCCAACACAGTCCAGTAGAGATATTCCCCTATAGTTATTGGGGTCAGATGTGGCACCTTTCTTATAAAGGGGGACAATTAATGCCTTTGACCATGACTCTGGAAAGTAAGTGTCTGCGTTGAACACTCCATCGAATAATTTACTTTATATTTCTGCAGAGATGTCTCATTATTTGACTGTCTAAAACTTTTAAGGTTATTATATTTCAAACCATGCAGGTTGCTGTGAAGGTTTGTGTGGTGAAATTAAATTAACGGGCTTAAGGTTGGCACATGTTTTCACATAAGACATCAGGTGCATCAATGCATCTTCTAAACATGGTAATAGATTGACATACGTATCGAAGAATGCATCAAAGTTTTGGATAAAATTCTGCTATCATTCCAGACAATTTTTCGAAATTGAGATGTTTGATCCGGAACACTGTTATCTATGTTGTCACATATTTTGCATTGAATGTCAAATGCAAGTGGGAAATGATCTGATTCTGTTCTGTTAACGACTGTAAAATTAGAAACATAGCTAAAAAGTTCTGTAGATACCAATAGATAATCCACTACACTGGCACCATTGTACTTTAAGCAGGTAAATTCTCCATTGGTGTCTAGCTGCCCTTCCATTAACGATATGAATATTCCACGAAGCACATAATGCAAGAAGTCGTTTACCATAGTTATTCACAACACTATCTTTGGAGTTTCGTGGTAGGGTGAAAGTGTCAGAGTCATAGTCTGCAACATCCAGAACCTGTATGTATTTGGTTGAATCATCAAACACATAGTCATGCAGAGAGCCATCTCCTGTCCTTGCATTAAAGTCACCGGTTAGTAACAACGGATTATTTGGAAAATCAGAATGCACAGTGAGCAAGTCTTCCTCAAAACCATCAAATCCATCCACTTCCTTATGAATAGTTGAACCTTCTGGTGCAATGTAGATAAATCCAAGTACTGAGTCTTCACTCCAGCCGAAATCTGTGCCATTGAACCGTCGAAAAATTTTTCTCCTTAAGATTTTCGTGTACCCTGGATATACTATTTTTTAATTCCTCATTGTAAAGAACAGCAATTCCACCTCTTTAACGTCCATCGCCTCGGATACAGGAATGTGATAAATAATTTGGAAAATGTAACTTCAAGTCGAAATCGTGACTGCAAAATGTCTCCAACAGACATATGACGTCATGTTTTACAAGGTATTTCACAAAATCATTATCCAGTACCTTGTTTTTTAACCCATTAATGTTCTATGTTACAAAACTTAGAAATTTTTTGTTGGATCCAGAGATTTATTTGTTTACACCGCCATCTTTGTCACGTGAGACACTAGCACTGGTCCAACTTACTTACTGATTCTCTAGAAGATCTTTCAGTGTATATAGGTTACCGTCTATCATTAACTTGTCGTAACGTAATCCTGACCTTTAACCCTTCTCTCGTGCTGTCAACATGTAGGGAATAAGCTCTTTCCTCTTCTGCCTAACGGAAAATGAAAAATCACTCGCTATCTGTACATTCGACGAATCTCTTACTTTCTTACTGGCCCTCAAAAATTGCTGACTTATCCTTTAAACTTTTTAGCTTAACCAACAGTGATTTCTTCTTATTATTCTATAAAATTGTCTGCACAATATCCACGATCGCCAATCCCAATTTTGAAGAAAGATAGTTGCCAACCTTCCCTTCTCACTCTTTTATACTGTCCTTCTTATCAACCTCAAGACCGGTTATCATAATATTATACTTTTTGTGTCTTATAGAGTGTTTATGAGCAATTATGGACGGACCGACATGGGTGACGGCAATATACGCCCCCCATTTCATGTGAGCGTATAAAAAATCATTTAGAAGATAAACTAGTGATGTGAAAAGATTCTTCAAAAGTCAACAAGTAACAAGTTTGAAAAGTTTTATTCAACAACAATTGTTCAATGTAATGAACAAAAAAACTCAGTTACAAAATTTAAGTTCACCGATATCTCAATTAGATGATAACATTACAAAACAAAAAATAGATGTTCAACTATTAATAGATAACATTGCTGCTCCAGGTAAAAATGAAGATACATCAATTAACTGTTCTGGAAACTAAATTTAACACTGAATTACAAAAAGAACTAACAAATATTAAACATTTTCAAACCTTAATATTTCAAGAAGTAAATGTCCGAAAACTTACATTAACATATCATTAAAAAGCTTGTGGCGAGCACATTGTAGAGACACCATTCCGATTGTTGTGAAAGCACAATCCTCTGAACATACCAAATTTAAGAAAATTTTTCATTTTCAAGACCCCATAAAATCAAAAGTAATTTACCAAAATAACAAATATAGGAATCAAATGAAAGTGTAGCCACAGAAGATATTTTTGCCGAAAGTTAAAGGTTGCAGTAAGTCAAGGTCAAAAGTTATCAGCCTTGATATTCAAAGCCTATCACAAAAAACTTTGATTGAAGGTTGTGCAAAGATAAAATTCAAAATTTCAAAAAATTTAAAACAATTTAAAACAAGTTTGAAAAAGTTCGGATTAAAAATGGCAGACAAGAAGTATTTTTCTGATATTTTGCTTTTTTTAAGATGGCGGCTTAACGGTTAGGAATTTGTATCAACTGGATGATGTATGTACACAACTAGACATTAATGGAATGAAGCAACTTTAAAGGCTAACTTTGATTCGTATATCAAAAGCTATGAGAAAATTAACGATACTCAATGTATCGTTGAAACTGAAAATGAAGAAAAAGAAATAAACCCAACAAACAGTAAATCTCCACAACTAACACCTAGTCATTTGGGGTCATTCATATTGTCACACAGTAAAAAAAATAATGAATAATTTTATTCATGTAAAAGATGGATTTCATAAGCCTAAAATATACTATAGAGCTTATACATTTCATCTAGCAATTGGAATAAATTAAATGAAGCTGGCTTAGTGTCCAAAAACGAATATTGCAAAGGAAAAATGATTAAAGCGATGGTGGAATTATATACGGTTTATATTTAGCACCGAAAGTCAAATAGAATATCATTCTAACTCCTGATGGTATTTTAAAAGATAAGATAAATGTAGACCATTATATTCAGTTAGCTAGTGGACATGATGTGACGAATGAATTTAAGAAAAGATGGGAAAAGAGTTCCACCAATGGAATAGTTATTCCATAGGATGATGATAAACAAAATAAAGTTTTTAGAAGTTATTTGAATCTTGATAAGAGAAAACCACCAAATAGTGAAGGAATTATGTGTCCTTATTGTGATAAAGATGAATTGAGTTTCGATGAAAACTATGAATTTGATGATTTCGATTATCTAACTATTCAAGAAGACAACATAGAGTCATGTGTCAAGTGTCATTACCAGCCTGGGTTAATTATTACTAATTAGTGAAATTTTGAAGAATTTGATGAATTGTACACCATTTACCGTCAAAGATATCAACTCAGACTTGTTAAATCAATTTTAGCTGGATTCTTGATAAACTCATTTATAGGTATTTTTTTGGTAAATGAGAATTATTTTTGGGTGGAATCAGTGCTTTTTATTCAAAATCTGTAGAATTCTGTAAAATCAAATAAAACTAAATTTGAATTAAAATTTTTATCAATTCATTGAAAGTTTTAAGTATTTCAATTTTTAGGTAAGATTCAATGAGAAAAATGAAAAGCATAATATTGTTATTTTGAGATGAAAAATGGATATTTTGTTCAGAAATCAGGGAAATTGTGATTTTTATTTTCATTTGTGTTTTCTCAAGTGGTTCCTGTATTATATAAATTTACTAGACTGTTCAAGGAAATTTGAACATTTGTTTTGGGATGAAAAACACCTTTTTTGATCAAAAAACAGGGGAATTGTACCTAATAGTGATGAATAGTTTTTAACTTCTCGAGTAACAGAGGAACCTATTCACTGTAAAAATACCCTTTAGCAGACAAAACAAATATTTTGTCAAAAAACGGGGTAATTACGATTTATAGAAGTATCATGACTAAATCATGGCAGTGGAAAGCTGAATTTGATTGAAATGTTGTAGTTCAGAAGACACCACTATCAAGTCATAAAAGGGACAAGATGGCCGCTGCTACTAGTCACTATTAATTTCTCTCTAGACAATACTAACCTAAAGTGCTATATTTGAGGATTTAAAGTTTTAATTTTTGGATTTATACTAAGTTTAGTGCCAGATAACTCTTCCCTGTGATTCTGGTTATTTTATGAGGATTATTTTGTCTTTGTTTGAACATTATATAATTGTCAACTGTTCAACCGTATACTGAGTGTTGTGGTACTTTTCATTTATCCTTCATTGGTACTTTTTCCTTTTGTTTATTATTTTAATATAATATATTCTGTTTACTATTCGTCTATAATATATATATATATCATGGCATCATCATTTTTGTTCAGTTTTATTGGGTCAATATTAGGAACCAGTTCCAGTAAAAAAGAGGAAAATAATATTGATATCAATAATAACAGATATTTTACTGTTATTAATCACACAGATAAATGTTGCAGTATCTGTGTAGCTTTTAAGGAAGAACAATTTTTTCAAACATTCAAATCCTTACTCTTTGATCATTATGTGAAGGAAACTTTTGAAGATAAAGGAACTAATGGATATATGTTATCCAGCATCCTTGATGATAAAAAACTCAAACTTTTTCTTCATGAGTCTACATCTGTGCTACATATCCAAGTTTGGGCATGTTTTTCATGGTTCAAGGACAAATTTCCATCATTTTTTGACCTTACAGACAAGGGTACCAGCCAACTTGTCAAACTTTACAATGAACATGTGACAATCATTAAACAAAGTGAACACAGTGAGCACCGAAATGCATGTTTTAACTGTGGAGTTACAGGACATAATGTTTCATCTTGTAGAAATGTTGGCCATGTTTATTGTCACAATGGTGGACAAGCGGGACATAAATCTGCTTACTGCAGATATCAAAATCAGAAGAGAAGTACATACAGGCCTAGTCCATATTATCACTATCAGGATTACTAGGGACTCGGCAAAGACCTTGCCGACCAGAGCTCAATACCAGTGTCAATACAGCCACCGGTTTCTTCGAAGTCATGTAAGGTAGTACATGAGCTAGACAGCTCAAAAACAGTTAGCTCAGAAAATTCCCTTCTCAGTCCCTCTGTTTCCATCACAGTTAGTAGCACAATTCCTTCTACCTTGAATTCACCTGCTGTCTCTGTCTCTTCATCTCATACTCTGTTCAGTTTATCCTCAGATGCCCTTTATCAAACACCACCTGCTGGTTTACAGTCATCTGCTTATTTAAAATTGGGTGGTGAATGTAAACCGAGCCAAAATCACTGTGATTGTGAGAGAGATGGCCTGAACAGGGTGGGAGATGTCTGTCTTTCAGGTGAAAATGATAATTCTACCAGACCTTCCTCATCAGACTCTCACATCTCATCAAGTTTGTCCCTGAATGACTTTTCTGATGTAATAACACCACCTGATCTAGATACATCAGCTATAACCCAACCTTTTAAATTAGGTGAAGGTAAATCGGATTACATCATTGGTCATTTAAATGTCAATCGTTTGATTACCAAAACGGAAGACAAACTTGATGAAATGCGTAAAGTTTTATTTCAACCAGAAAATGATATAAGTATTATGGGTTTTACTGAAACTTTTTTACATGAACTTATAAAAGATGATCTGTATGTTGAAAATTATGCTACTGAAAGAAAGGATCGTTGTGGTCAAGAGGGTGTGGGGGTTTTACTTTACATCAAAGATTCAATTAAGTATGAACGGATCCTTGAATTTGAAACAAATGAAATTGAATGTATATGGCTTAAGGTTTTTCCTGAATTTTCCAAATCTTTTATTTTATCCTTAACGTATAGACCACCTCATTCTTATGTCGAGTGGTATGAGAAATATGAACAAACTTTGTATAATATTTCATCAAAATATGCATCCGCAACTTTTTACATAATAGGTGATTTTAATATTGATTTTAACTCTCCTGTGCCGAAACATTGGCAGACCATTATTTCATCTTTTTCTTTATCACAATTGGTTATAGAACCAACCATACATGTGTACAGGTCAGGAAAAAAAATCTGGAGATTTGCCTTGAAAAATCTGGAGATTCGGTGAAAAGTCGGGAGATTTTTCCAAAGCGCGTAAATTCGTGATTTGAAACTCCAAATTGATTGTTTTTTTCTTTTTTTTTCAAATAGGCTGTAAGCCTTGTAAGTTAATTAAATTGATCATAGGCCTAGATGACACAGTTAAAATTAACAATCTATAATTATGGATAATTCTAGAAATAGTGCCTAATATTTCAAATTCAGGGGCCCAAAAAAAATTTGATATTAGCATTCTTCAGTAGGCCCTATTGATTGAATCAAAAATAATGTCAAGGTGAAAAGATGTTTGAAAACAAGAAAGCAAGCATGATCCCAGCCCTCTAAATTAAATGGTACCGGTAGGCCTACATGTAATACCATATTAAAAATCAGTATGCTCTGAAAGCAATATTTAGTAAATAATATGTACTGGCAATGTTACTTTTTCCAAAGGTGTAATTCATGCCATCTTAAATATCTCCAGTGCGATCATTAAATACTTTTCCTGCAACACTCTCACGAAGTATTGAACTGAATTTTCCGCTTCCATTTTGACGTTCTTCAGAATGGAAAGACTTATATAAGTTATATATGTATGAAGGCAATATAATGAATGTTTACAGGCTACAGTAAAATTACGAAACGATTTTATGAAACGAAGTTTGAGTTTACATAAGAATTAGACATCCAGTGGCGTTTGATAATCTACCGATAATGTTCAACCAACGCGAAAAACCGATTCTTCAGCTACCATTATAGACCATCTGTATACCAACGTACCAGATAATATTAAAGAAATTAAAATACCTCCATACAGTCTAAGTGATCATCTGCCTGTAATTTTCTCAATTAAGAATATTCAAAATAGTAAAAATTTTAAAAATAGGCACACTATGATTCAATATCGTCAATTTAAAAATTTTAAGGATTCTGATTTTTTAGATGATTTAATCAATTCTCCATTATCAAATATAGAGCAAATGAATGATATTGATACCGCTCTACCAACTTTTTATGACATTATTCTATCAGTCTTAAATAACCATGCCCCTATTAAAACCAGGCGTGTAAAGTATCCCACTCAACCCCTGTGGTTTAATGATGAAATTAAATCCAGGAGAAGGAAGAGAGATTATTATAAATTGATTGGCAATGGAAATTTATATAAACAATGGCGTAATAAAAGTAAGAAGTTAATAGAGCAGGCTAAGACTGACCATGTTAAGGATATCATTATTAATAAAAAAGACAATAAGACCATCTGGCAATAACTGAATTCTCTACAAGGAAAATTATCATTTGGCCCGAATTACCCGCAAACTATTGAACATCATGACTTTAAAACATCTGACCCAATCCAAATTACCGAACTTATGAATGAATATTTTACCAATATAACAGACGATATAAAGCCGCCGTATAAACCTCTCCAACAACCAAATATCATTCAAAATTACGTCAATGACAAAGTTTCTGGTGATTTTCTATTTGACCTACCTCTTATCTCAGTTTCAGAAGTACTAAGATATATTAAAAACCTTGAACCCAAAAAGGCTACAGGTTTAGACAGTCTAGGTTCAAAAATTTTAAAAATGTCAGCTGAGGTGATTTCAAGTTCACTTACTCATATTATAAATTTGTGTTTAACCAAATGTATCTTTCGCGATCAGCTGAAAGAAGCTAAAATAGTGCCAATTTATAAAAAAGGTCCCAAAGAAAACATTTCCAATTATAGACCAATTTCTATTTTACCCATCATTTCTAAAATTTTTGAAAAACATATCTCCATTAATATTAAGTCCTTTTTTAATAATTTCAATTTATTTTATGTTAACCAGTCTGGTTTTAGAGAGAATCATTCTTGTTCTACAGCACTAGTTCGGATTACTGATAATTGGCTTGAATGTTTAGACCATGTAAATTGACTGGTGTTTACTTGGATTTCAGTAAGGCTTTTGATCTTTTGGATCACCCAGCTCCTTCTTGACAAACTTATTTTATATAAATTTCATCCTAATTTGTTATATTTAATTAAATCGTATTTATCAAACCGTAACAAATAATTTTCAATCCATACAGAGGACGCTAAAATGTGGTGTTCCTCAGGGATCTATCCTTGGACCACTTATGTTTCTTATCTTCATAAATGATCTTCCACTTTATACTAAAAATGTCATTCCCGAAATATTTACTGATGATACTACTATACATTTTTCCGATAAAAAACTAGACTACATTCAAAGCTGTCTTCAAGAGGACTTAAACATTATCAGCCAATGGTGCTGTGATAATGGTATGGTTATCAAAGCAAATAAGTATGTTGATAAAACATGAAAGATACAGTGACAAATACCTTTCTCTCTCCATTGGTGACCAGAAGTTGGACAATGTCTCGGAAGCTATTTTACTCGGAATTACGATAGATGATCACTTAGACTGGGGGAAACATTTAACTGAACTTCACTGTTTGTTTCATCTAAAATATATCTTCTTAATATAATTAAAATAAATCTACCATTAGAAACACGAATATTATTTTATAATGCCTATATATCGCCTCATTTAGACTATTGTCATATTGTGTGGGGTAATGCTTTCCGGAATAAACTTGACTTCCTATTTAAGCTACAAAAACGTGCAGTGCGCAGTATCCTTGAGGCGAACTATGATACAAGATCGACAGACTTGTTTTCTCAATTAAATTGGCTAACTCTTGAACAACGAATTAAATATAACACTGGGATACTGACTTACAAAATTATGAATGGAAAATGTCCTCACTACTTTCAATATTATTTTCGGTTACAATCTTCAATTTCTACAATAACTCTCTGTCTACGTTCGGAAACAAAAAACTCATTACATCTACCCAAGTGCCATGAGGCCATGAAAAGAACATTTAAATACGAGGCTAGTTTACTCTGGAATTCATTACCTCAAGTACTTAAACAATCTAATGATGAAGAGGGTTTTAAGACAGGACTGAAAAGGGAATTACAATCATAATATGAAATTGTGTGTCTAATAGTACTATATTTTCTCTTCATCTGATAACCAAAGGGAAATATTACCTCAATTAATTCAAATTAATTCAATTTATTGTTAATGTTAATCACATTATTATCGCAACCATACATTTTCATATATTCATTTATTTTCATTCTTATTTTTGTTTATCATTTTGTAAATATGTTATTGTAGTTTTATGCAGAAAGATCCCATAAATAAAGTTATTATTATTATTATTATTATAAGGGGTATTATTATAAAGTTTAAAATAGCTCCTGACTTCACAAATTAGCAGAAAACAACAAACACTCAAACAAGCAAATCTTTTCTCAATCATCTGTCAAAATGGTTATGATTTAGATCTATTTCGGTAAGTTGAATATTGCAGATTCGTGTGAAATAAAGTATTACACACAGAAATGTAACAAATATTCTATAATTGAAATCGAAAGTAGATCAATCTATTTCTATACTTCTCAGAATCAAAAGCCGAATTACTAGACAATTCTTTCAAATGAAGTTGTATTGCAATTTCTTCATTTCCAAAGTCAGACCAATTTTTACCATCTTTGATTTCCAGATTTATATCTTTAATCATACTTGAAATGGTTTTTGTATAATTCTATATCCAATCGGTATAGTGAATGTTCAAATACTGTAAATAATCTGACGTTTGTATTTATTGAAAAATCCACTGTTTATCAAATTACAGTGAATATTAATATCATTCTCGATATTAGCCTTGTGTAGTGCTAATGTTGATTCTGTAAATATTTGTTTATCAAACCCTATTAAATCATTTAATGAATTTTCCACATTGAAATCAACTTGATTATTAGTTCTCAATATCAATTATATTTTGTTCAGATTCAAATTACCTTCGAATTCAATTTTGTTTTTACCATTTACACTTCCTCCAAATTCAGATAAGTATTCGTTGATATTTTTATTTGGTTATTATCTTTGTTGATAGTTCTAATGGAATTGTAAACAGAGAAATACTTTAAATCCCAATTCATATTCGTGATTGCGATCGAGTTCATACACTTAATCTAGAGATAATTTAATGACTGATTTATTTGAGGTTATAACGAATAATTGTAATTTATTTGACATTTTTATAGGATATTTTTATCTGAACATATTTATAATCATTTTCATGTATAAAACCTTTCTCTAGGAGTCTTTTTAAAATACAATTTACTTCATTATATTGTCTGTAAGAACGATGACCTTCTCTCATTGCTGCTGATATTATTCGGATCTATTCAGCAATTCCTCGTTGTTATCGGATAAAAAAAATTTACCTTCTCATGTATGTTCTAAAAAGTCATTGATTTTCTTTATAATATTATTATCACTTAAATTACCATCATTGTAATTATCATTACTGTAGTCATCATCATCATAGTTGACATCACTGTCGTCATCAAACTCTTCTAATTCTTCTATCTTCTTTTTTAACCTTGAGGTTTTTGCTCCTCTTCTAATCAATTGAAGAATTTATACGTATGCATTTAAATCGTCATAACTATAACCTTCATCGTATCCATTCATAAGATTAATGATACCAGTTGTTAAATTATATATACCTTCTTTTGTGTCAATTTTAAATGTTAGGTTTTCTTTATTGAAACGAAACTTAAAACTGTTAATTAGTAATCCACCATCATCAATAGTTTGAATCTGAATTTGAAAAATAATGTTTTATATCATCTAATGTCCTAATTATAATTTCACCATATTCAATCGGCTTTGGATCGGGGTATCTATATGAGAAGGATTAACTTAAGGTGTAGATTCTAAAGCTAATTTCTTTTTAATATCCTCTTGAGTCTTTAATATTGGTTGAAATAAAGTTTGTAGATTTTCTGCTAATCCAAGTTGTTGTTATTTGTTATTTTCAACCTGTGACTTTATTTTATTCTTAGCTTTGATATATTGTCTATTTCTTTTAAAATATTGTTCCAATCACTACTCATTTTTTAATAAATAAAATTCGACTTGTTAACAAATCTCACTCAACAAATGTCGATCATAACTCTTTCACCTGCAGGTTTTCTAGTATTAACAAATATATATCCATGATCATCTGGGTTTCTCCATTGAGCTTTACAAACCTTTTCAAATGTATTTCTAACCATTCCGTGATTTATAGACTGAATAATTTGAGATAACTTTTTGTCGTTTAATTCGAATGATAAAAACCAATTTGTGTTCTTTGTAATAAACATTCCGTAAAAGGATTGCTATCAATTTTAGACAAGTCTAGATCATTGACATTTTTCGTAAGAAACATTTTATGACGGTTGGATTGAAAGATGGATTCTTTTCTTTAATGAAGTTCTCTCTATGATATCTTTTATTTCTATCCGATCTTCGTTGTCTTCATAATATTGAAATATGTCTTGAACATCTTTCCTTGGTAAATATTCTAAAGCTTTGAGGAATTGATAATATGATTGCTCTGGTGTTGTGTAGATATATAGAGAATCGAAATCCAAAAGATTTGGTGTTGTCAACATGCTAAAAGTAAGATGAGTTTTTGGACAACTTGAACTTCCGCAAATGCACATGAGCATTGGGTTACTAGGAAATATTTCTGAATGTCTGAATTTCTTTCTCATTTTTAACTTATTTATTTATACCAAAAATCCCTCTTGTTTCCTTCATACTTTGAAAGAAAGATTCCCTCTCCAGAACCTATGTTTTTAAAATTTATAGTATTACCCTCATGTTTGACTTTCATACCTCCTGTGAAAATCTTGTCTATTAGATATCAATTTCAAAATTCTTTAACTGTACTTAATATATCTGCCACTCCTGAACCTTTTGGTAACTTTTTCATTTCTATATTATGTTCTTCAGCGTGTTTTTTTTTTAAGATATGTTGATCTTTTTACCGTTGTAAGTTATTATAGTTGGTGAATCTGTTTCTATAGCTTCTATTATTTTTCCTGACTAAAGTTTTTGGTTTCATTTTTAAGGGTATATTTTTCATTCAATTCTTATCATTCTTCTATCTGATATTTTAATTAAATGTTTTGCTTCTTCCAAAAACAAACAGTAACCGGTTACATCTCCTAGTATATCTCCTTTGATATGGATACTTATATTTACTCCTGTTTTGAAAAGATCTTCTTGGTGAGCTGATAGATCAAAACAGAATATTGGGTGATTAAGTGCAAAATCTACATATTCAAACTGAGGTGGATTTCCAAATAATTCACACATATTTTTATAGTTTCTATACAATTCATTATAAACCTTTGTGGATGGATTAATTGTTAAAGGTTGGTTAGGATAATTATCGTTGTTTAATCCTACTTGAACTTTACGGATTATAGGATCATAGAAGACACAAAAACCATTTTTTCAATTTTTCGGATTTCCAATAGGATGATAATAAACATTCACACGAAGTTTTGTCAAATTCCATCAGGAATTCCATACATGTGTAATCTACTCATGTTGTCCGCCGCTCTGCCGACGGGATACCCAATTCTACCGATTTTTTCTTGACCAAATTTTCACTGGGCCTACCGTTTTCAATGTTCAAATTCTCTACCATAAATCAACAAAATATCTATCATTACTTGTAACTTGATTGCCGGTAACACGCGTTACTCTTATCATGTAATAATATTATCGTTGCTGATTAATTAATCCTCCAATTAAGATGGTAATTTGATCAATTTTCACCCGATAATGTGTTTAAGCCTACGTGACACACTTTATATAACAACATCTGGTAGATGCTACTATCGCTTTTATAATAAATTTTACGGTAGCCCTACTTTTACTAAAAAACGAAACCATGAAGTCTTCATAGTAATTTTTACCGTCAATCTGCGAGGTCTATAATAGGCCTATATAACATAGATGTCGTTTCAGAAATCTTTGTTATTATCAGTAGATTATCATACGCGACTGTATGTCTAATTGTTATGTAAAATCAAACTTCGTTTTATCAAATCATTTTGTAATTTTACTGTAGCCTGTAAAAATTAATTTATTGCCTGCATAGTGGGCTTACTTATTACCAGTCTTTCCATATCTGAAGAATGTCAAAATGGAAGCGGTAAATTCAGTTCAATACCATGTGAGGGTGTTGCAGGAAAATTATGTAATGATCGGACTGGAGATATTTTAGATGTCATGAATTACACCTTTGGAAAAAGTAACATTGCCAGTACATATTACTTACTAAATATTGCTTTCAGAACATACTGATTTTTTAATATGGTATTACATGTATGATATGGGCCTACCGGTACCATTTAAATAAGAGGTCTGGGATTATGCCTGCTTTTTTGTTTTCATTTCACCTTGACATTATGTTTGATTTAATCATTACTGAAGAATGACAATATTAAATTTTTTTGGGCCTCTTAACTTTTAATATTAGGCACTATTTCTAGAATTATTTTGCCTGAGGAGGCCTATCCCTATTATAGATTTGTTAATTTTAATTAAGTTAACTGCGTCATGTAGGCCTATGATCAATTTAATTAATCTACAAGGCTTAAGGCTTACTTAAAAAAAAAATAATCAATTTGGAGTTTCAAAATCATGAATTTACCTGCTTTGGAAAAATCTCCCGACTTTTGACCAAATCTCCAGATTTTTCAAGGCAAATCTCTGATTTTTTTCCTTGACCTCTACACATGTATGAATTGTGCCTTCTTGAGTGTTTACGTGCTAAAAAATGAATGTGTTTCAAGAGCAAAGGCAATAATTCATATTTAATATTTTTCGATATTCCTAATTTTCAATAGGGTTCATTCAAGGGTGATAATAAACACTGACACCAAGTTTTGTTTTGACAGACTGACATGGGTGATGCCAATATACGCTCCACATTTCATGTGTGTGTATAGAAAAGAATGACTTAAGGTTTAATATTTCATACTGGTGATTGTTACGGTACAGGCAAATTTTCTTTTTTAAAATTAAAGCTGCCATATTACCCTGTCTGGCAAGTAGTACTGGGTATCGCCAAAATTGGAAATAAGAAAATAGTTCTAATCAGTCTGTAGAGAAATACTTACACATTGTTATCCCATGAGGCAACCACTATACTTTTAGTATCAGGCATCAGAATACATGATGATAAAGCCTACAATATATCAATGTATGAAATAATCATAATATGGTTTGATGATAAATAAACTTCTTTTAACATTAAAGAATGACCGTCTTTAAATTTGAAATTAAAGTACTTTATTCTGTAAAAAAATACATCACAAACCATGAGTCAATGAAAGTACGAAATAAAGAGTGTGCAAATTAGCATTAAACATTAAATGCTCAAATAACTAATTTTAATAAAAAAAAAAATATCTTAATTTTAACTGGTAACAATTCATGTTGCTTTACAACTGCATGTTAGGCCATTTCTTTCTTTGAAATGACTATTTTTATTTTAATGTCTACTTCTTGTCTTGCTCCCCAGCCAAAACTGCACATGCCACACATGATCTGTGTGTGTGTCGCTATTGTTTAAATGTAAAATGACACATTTATATCCTACTGGAAATAAGCGTTAACTACTCTAATTCTGAATCTATTTTGATCGTAATTGTTGGTTGCAGCGTTTACTGCTCTGCACTGGCGGTTTTTGAGACTGCACACCGTTTGTTACGCACCTCATATTCAACTATTGTATCATGCTTCATGAGAATGTTCAAGTTCAAAGGTCATACATTGGCGCCATTGGAGACAACTTTGATGGGAGTCTTGCGAATTATCCATTTTTACCCAAATAATTAAGAATGTTCTATGAAAATGAATTGTATATTGTTCAGATAAGAATAGTACATTAAAATATGATGAAATAAAGAAATGTCAGTGAAAATACTTATGGTTTATGAGAATCCAATTTCACACTCAATTATTCCCGTTCACTATATATTCACGAATCCAGTTTAACATGGAAAGGCTCACAAAATAACAATTGACACTATATAAGTACAAAGCTCACATGATCACGAAGGTTCACAGTAACAATATTACACGATTCACAATGATACAATAATATGTTTATGACAAATATGGTAAAAACCGATATGATCAAGCTTATCGA
>NW_008709073.1:174803-175821 GCF_000327385.1 Lottia gigantea
TTCGTAAATTGATTTCATTTTTAGATTTGAACCCCGNTCTTTATAAACTGCACTCATTCCGAATAAGGGCTGACTCTACAGCTTTTTCAAAAGGTTATTCTAAGGAAGCTATTCAGAGAATGGGGCGCTGGAAGAGCTCTGCAGTCAATTCTTATATACATGTGCCAAATTTATCCATTTAGGTCTATTTTCAGATTCGTGATGTTTAAAGTTTTATAGTTTGGGCTGGGGTCTAGGTTGGCAACTTTGTTTATCATTTATAAATTTCTACTTTTATGTTTCATGTAAGTGTACACATTGCAGAGAATACGGATTGTGCCCTGGAGTATAGAGCTATTTCACTGTTGCATTCTGAATTTGGGTAGCCGCTCTCAGAAGTTTTAGATTTGAAAAAGCCTATTTCTACATCCAGGGCTCAGTGTGGGTCCCTCGCATCCTATCTATGATCAGTAACTGTGTTCAAGGTTTGCTTCTTCTTGTGATGTGTCTTGGTTTGGGCCTGTCATCACAAATGGTGATGTGTCTGGAATAATTAGTTTTCTCATGAAGCCCAAACTATATTTTATGTTCCAAGAAATATGAATTTCACTTTATGTTACATTTATGTATTAATTCATGTAATCTTTTCAATTGCTCAACTCATATTTCACATATCATTGACTATTCCTAGGGTTCGTAAGTCTGGGGGTTGAGAGACATAAATGTATATATTATGTGAGTATTTTTGTGAGTTTTTGATTTTATTGTTTCCATGTTGTACTGGTGCCAGGATGGAGTTGTTTTTGTGACTCGCGTGGTATTGGAATTTGTTTTATTTTTAGTATTGACTTTTTCAGTCATTACTTTTGGATATTTAAAAGTTGCGGACACCTTTTTCCTCAAGGAGGCGAGTATGTTGAAGTGTACAAGTAAAATGGTTTAATTGTATAAGTATGGTTTAATTAGCACAGTATATAGTCACTTTAAGTCACATTTCACTGCCTCTATTTCTTTACTCTATCTTACTCTCTCTCTTTTT
>NW_008709073.1:227460-234542 GCF_000327385.1 Lottia gigantea
AATTTTCAATAGGGTTCATTCAAGGGTGATAATAAACACTGACACCAAGTTTTGTTTTGACAGACTGACATGGGTGATGCCAATATACGCTCCACATTTCATGTGTGTGTATAGAAAAGAATGACTTAAGGTTTAATATTTCATACTGGTGATTGTTACGGTACAGGCAAATTTTCTTATTTAAAATTAAAGCTGCCATATTACCCTGTCTGGCAAGTAGTACTGGGTATCGCCAAAATTGGAAATAAGAAAATAGTTGTAATCAGTCTGTAGAGAAATACTTACACATTGTTATCCCATGAGGCAACCACTATACTTTTAGTATCAGGCATCAGAATACATGATGATAAAGCCTACAATATATCAATGTATGAAATAATCATAATATGGTTTGATGATAAATAAACTTCTTTTAACATTAAAGAATGACCGTCTTTAAATTTGAAATTAAAGTACTTTATTCTGTAAAAAAAATACATCACAAACCATGAGTCAATGAAAGTACGAAATAAAGAGTGTGCAAATTAGCATTAAACATTAAATATCTTAATTTTAACTGGTAACAATTCATGTTGCTTTACAACTGCATGTTAGGCCATTTCTTTCTTTGAAATGACTATTTTTATTTTAATGTCTACTTCTTGTCTTGCTCCCCAGCCAAAACTGCACATGCCACACATGATCTGTGTGGGTGTCGCTATTGTTTAAATGTAAAATGACACATTTATATCCTACTGGAAATAAGCGTTAACCGTTTACAGTCTTTCCAATTACTACTCTAATTCTGAATCTATTTTGATCGTAATTGTTGGTTGCAGCGTTTACTGCTCTGCACTGGCGGTTTTTGAGACTGCACACCGTTTGTTACGCACCTCATATTCAACTATTGTATCATGCTTCATGAGAATGTTCAAGTTCAAAGGTCATTGGCGCCATTGGAGACAACTTTGATGGGAGTCTTGCGAATTATCCATTTTTACCCAAATAATTAAGAATGTTCTATGAAAATGAATTGTATATTGTTCAGATAAGAATAGTACATTAAAATATGATGAAATAAAGAAATGTCAGTGAAAATACTTATGGTTTATGAGAATCCAATTTCAAACTCAATTATTCCCGTTCACTATATATTCATGAATCCAGTTTAACATGGAAAGGCTCACAAAATAACAATTGACACTATATAAGTACAAAGCTCACATGATCACGAAGGTTCACAGTAACAATATTACATGATTCACAATGATACAATAATATGTTTATGACAAATATGGTAAAAACCGATATGCTGACCGCCAAGTCAGAGACGGCAACATCCACGCCATTTTCACTTCACTATGCACGCTTTTCCCAACCCATAATGCTCAATCAGGTCACAGTCCCGATTAACAAGTTCTAACTATACTGAATTAGGTTACATTCACTCTTACATCCAGTCACACCAAATATTTATGACAGTTAAAGTTTGAAAGCTAATTTAGAACATAACACACCGGCCCCTATCGAATGTTAATGAGATACAAATAATTATAAACTTATGTTCTAACACTAAACTAAAAACCATAATTCTACACTTTAGAATCCCGATACAATGCATGTTATACAAGTGCGCATTATAATCATGAATATACAGTAACATGTTCAATGCAAAATTTGTCTAAAATGAAATGTAACTAGACATATATCAACTTTTACATAATACTATGCTATACTTAATGCTAAACTTTATGCTTCAATTCAAAATTTCAAATATTTTGCACATGTCAAACAAATAATATCAATACATGCAATTCTAGTTATCAACTTCTAAAATAAGTACCAATTTAATAACAGGTCTTACAAAAACTGAAGTTTTAGTTTTCAATTTTACACTTCTGACAAATCCATTCTTGTCCGGATACACTTCTAGAACTACACCCATAGGCCATGAACCACGGGGTGCACTAGAGTCTACTATAAGGGCTACATCTCCAACTTTAACATTTCGAGATGGCTCAATCCATTTTTCACGCTTCTGCAATTCTGGCAAATATTCCTTTGTCCATCTTTTCCAAAATATATCAGTCATATATTGTATCTGACGCCACCGTTTCTTGGCATACACATCTCGATCATTAAATAATCCTGGTGGGTCAATATTATTCTGACGACACATAAGAAGTGAATTAGGCGTTATCACTTCCAAGTCATTTGGGTCACTCGACACCTTAGTGAGAGGTCTGCTATTGATAACAGCTTCTACTTCGCATAGTAATGTTTGCAATTCTTCTTCACCTTGGGCTGTTCTCAGAAACTGTTCACTCAAAATACTTTGAAGGATTTTCCTTACTGTCCGAATTTGGCGTTCCCACACGCCGCCGAAGTGGGACGCAGTGGGTGGGTTAAAATGCCACTTAATACCTCGTTGAGTTGTATAATTGTCAATTTTCACTAAATTAAGATCATGAAGAGCGTTTTTAAGATCAGAGTTAGCTCCCACAAGATTGGTTCCATTGTCAGAGTATATATCACTGGGCTTGCCCCTTCGAGCTATGAATCGTCTAATAGAGTTCACACACGAACTAGCGTCTAATGATTCGGATACTTCCAAATGAATGGCACGCGAGGAAAAACATGTGAAAACAACACCATATCTCTTTTTTAGAGACCGTCCTACTTTAATTTCGAAAGGTCCGAAATAATCCATGCCAACATGGGTGAAGGCTGGTTCACAAGATAATACCCGGGATGATGGAAGATCTGCCATCTTTTGTTCACATACAGATGTCTGAATTGTCTTACAAATAACACATTTACTTAATATAGTCTTAATTAAAACGCCTGCCTTAATAATCCAAAATTTAGAGCGTAACTCAGCCAGAATATGATTACGACCCTGGTGTCCTACTTTACAATGACAATATTGAGCAATAAGAATAGAAACATAATGATTTTTAGGTAAAAAAATTTGATGCTTAGAATTAAAAGGAATATTAGCATTTCTTAATCTTCCCCCCCACACGTAAGATTCCATCTTGAAGAAATGGATCTAAACTACACAAATCACTTTTCACTTTAACTCCTTTAACATTACGTAAACTTTTAATTTCGTTAGGAAACGAAGAATTTTGTACGAATTTAATAATTTGACACTCTGCATTATCAATTTCTTTCACTGATAATGACTTTGAAAGCAACTCAGGGCTTATAGATACACCTTTTGATTTACATTTCAATATTTCCTTTAATCTGATCCACCACGATATCGCACGCTTCAATTGACACCAATTTGAATGTTTCTCAATTATAGCATTTACTGTGTTCACAGAATCTACTTTTGTAACACTGATAGGTACAGACTCCGATGATGATGGCACTATATTTTCAGGCCATTCGTTAATTGGAGATTTTAGAAATTCTAGTCTACTTATCCAATTTGAATTATTGATTATATTTTCCACATATGAGCCACGTGAAGCTACATCAGCAGGATTGAGCTTTCCTGGTACAAAATGCCACTGATCCACACTTTATCCGTAATGAATAACTGCAAGTCTGTTTGCAACGAACACATGGTAACGAGACTCCACATTATGAATATATTTCAATATTGTTTGGCTGTCACACCAAAAATAAACTTGATTCACAGACATAGTCATTTCATGATTTAACATGTTGTTTATTCGAATTATCGAAGTGGCTGCCGCTAATTCTAATTTCACTATAGTATGCGGTTTAATGGGTGCTACACGAGATCGACCCAGCATGAAAGAAACACACACTTCACAACTATCATTTTCATACCTCAAGTAAGATACAGAACCATACCCCTCTTGAGATGCATCACCAAAATGATGGATTTGCGTATCGATAATATTACCGAAGTCGTTTGGCTTCATACACCTTTTTATAGACAAATTATCTAAATTTACGAAGTCATTAAGCCAGTCATTCCACTCTTTTTCGAAATCACTTGGAATTGTCTCATCCCATGATACTTTTCTACGACACAAATTTTGAAGTATTATCTTACACTTCAATACAAATGGAGATGAAATTCCAAAAGGATCGTATATGGAACTGAGCACTGATAGAATGTTTCGCACGTGGATTAACTTCACTTTGAATTAATTCAATAACATCTGAATCTACAATCCATTCCACTCCCAGAGCTCTTTGCATGGGCAAAGATTCGGCGAATATGTCAAGATTTTTAAATTGTTCAGCTAAGTCTTGTTCTGGGATAGCAGATAAAACTTTTCGGCTATTGCTTACCCACTTAGTAAGTCGGAAACCACCTTTTGTCAGTAAGTCACACACGTCATTAATCAAAGTCATACATTCTGATTCCGTGGGAAGCGATTTGAGAAAGTCATCAACGTAAAAGTCGTTATTAATGGCGTTTATTGTCTCAGGTGAATATTTGTCAATATTGTCTATAGCTGTTTGCTTCAGGGCAAAGTTTGCACAACTGGGAGAACTGACAGCTCCAAAGAGATGCACACACATTCTATATTCTGTCAACTGCTGAGTCAAGTCACTATTAGGCCACCAAAAATACCTCAACATATCTGAGTCATGTTTATTGACTCTAACCTGGTAGAACATTTGTTCGATGTCAGCCACTATGGCATAAAAGTCTTGTCTCCATCTAATTAGAACAACTAATAAGAGATTGGTCAAATCTGGACCTTGCAACAATTGGTTGTTTAGAGAAACACCATTAGACATTAAAGGGCAATTGAACACGATTCTTACTTTATCGTGTTTTTTGGGGGTGAACTACACTATGATGTGGCACGAACCAAACTCGTCCATCACTCCTATCTAATTCTGCTTGGGGAACCTTTTCTGAATAGCGTTTCGATTCAAGATTGTCCATAAACTTCACATATTGTTGACACAAAGTAGGATTCTTCAACAGTCCATCACGTAATTTCATTGCAAATGTCTCAGCCTGTAATTTATTAGAAGGCATAACCACAGTTCTGTCCTTAAAGGGTAAGTCAGTTACATAATGATTGTCCTCTAGTCTAATAGAGTCTGTCAAAGATTTAACAAATAATTTGTCATTCACAGAGAGAGATAGTTTATCATCACTAAGTCGCTCACTAAATTCGAGGTCAAAGTACTTTTTCACTTGGATTTCTAAGTCCTGGTCGATTTTACAGAAATTGACAGATATTGCAGCAGAAGACTTCAATTTACCCGGTAGTCCATAAAACAACCATACCAACGGTGACTTTATGGCATATGGTTCACCATTGTTTACATAAATGGGAGGTAATTCCAAAAACTGATCACCATTCAAATTTCCAACTCGTAAATTGTCAAGAATCTCAGTTTTAAATGTCTCTTCAGAGTTCAGTGTTTTAAGTGTCACACTGGTATGTTTTCCATTAAGTCTCAGTCTTCTTACAAGGTCAGTGTTAGCAAAGCAAGCACCTGATCCATTGTCAACAAAGGCATATGTTGCAACACAGTCATCACTACTATTATGTTTAACAAGCACTGGCACGATAGCCATTAGAGGATTTGAATTCCCCATGACACAACCTGAGGATATTTTGTTCTTTTCCAAATTTGATTTTGGGTCTTTTGATCTAGAGTCATTCGAGATTTGCTTGAGGTCAGTTCTTTCATCTCTTGTGTGATCATGCATTACAGTAGTATGTGATCTTGGACATTTATCACATTTGGCCCATTCACGGTTAGTACAGTTTGCTTTCATGTGGCCTGGATTTAAACATCCAAAGCAGAGTCCCTTTCTTTTCACAGCGTCAGATTTATCAGTCAAAGACAATGATCTAAATTTCCTACAGTCTAATAATGAATGCATACGTGTACAATTTAAGCAAGGCGCTTTAGCTGCTAAATTGCTGTTTTCTTTGACTTGAGTAGAAAATACTTTACGTTGTTGGTAGTTGGGCTTATTACATTACTACTGGTACTGTTGGTACCATAATTCTGTTTGTTGGTTACAGTCTTAGCTGTTGTATTACTGCGAAGTTGGTAACCTAGTCCTATTACTCTAGGGTCGTTTACGTTTCTCGAGATCTTACTAACTAATGTTTCAAAGTCATCCAATTTTGGGGATTTTCCATTTTCTCTGATGTCACCTACTTTACTTATCCATCTTTGTTGATAAGCCATTGGTAATTTGGATGCCAATAAGTTAAGAAAATCGGAACTATCCATAGACTGCATATCAGAGTTTGACATTTTTATATTACATCCATTGTTAACAAATAATGAAAATTTTTTCAGTCCTTTATTGTCTCCAGGGATAATCTTTGGCCAGGATTCAGCCTCAGCCTTAAAAGTAGCTGCTTGGACATACGGATCACCATAATCCCTTTCTAATAGCTCTTTTGCTCTTTTCTACGCAAGAGATGCTGGATTTATCATCGGACATTGCTTTATGAGTTCATACGCATCAGCATTCGTATATTTCAATAATAGTTCTAGCCTCCTAGCTGGATCTTCAGTTTTATCTTCCACTACATATTTAAAGTTGGTTTTGAATATTGGGTAGTCCAAAATGTTAGCTCCAGTGAATGTTTTTAATTCTTGGGAAGGCAGAGCCTGCTCACGCTGTTGTTCTTTAACTTAGAAAGAATAGAAGTAATCTGGTTCTCTTCACTACTAGTAGGATTGTTCGTAGATTTACTTTGAATGTTAACTACAGATTCACAAGGAACTCTAACAGGATTTACACTTTGAATATTATCCGTAGAAGAATCATATTGATTGTTCACAGGAATTCCTATATTAGGTTTAATAGTCACTTTTGGTTCTGTCACCATAGCAGCTTTAGAATGTCGAGGTTTAAAACTTATTTCACTATCAACATAAATCCGATTTAATTCTGCAGCAACTGAAAGTTGAGATTGTATTTTTAACTGTTCCTCTTTCCTGGCAATTTCACGTAGTCTGTTCTGTAATTCCTGATGACGTCTCAAACGCACAGCTCTTTCTGAGGCCTGTCTTATTTCTTCCTCAGCTTTCTCTACCTGTAATCTACTTTCTATAACGTGCCTTCATCTTCCATTCTGTTTTTCTCCACCAAATTCTTCAATTCATTCTGTAGTTCTATTCTC
>NW_008709073.1:234592-236302 GCF_000327385.1 Lottia gigantea
CTAATTATTTGCAAAATACTAATTTCATATGTTCCTATCAACATGAAAAATCTAGTTTGGCGGCATGGAGAAATTCATCTAATCTACCGATGAATTTGAGAAAGATCACCGATATTAATATTGCAAAATACACCAAAGATAATTGGGAATCATTAAGACATGAATGGGAACCTTATGCTAAAAGAGATACGTTATGTCTCGGAGCTTCTTTGATAAAATATAACACAGTTATGAAAGAAGTTGTATTCCAGAATATTTCCAATAATCTAACGGCTCCTTCTTTATCTTTAAAGGGTTGGTATTATTTATATCATTACAATAAAGAAATGGTTGAATAAGAATGGTATGAAACTACTATAATGGTTCCGAAACACACCGAAAAAGAAAACGTAGAACAGATATTTTATCAGACAATCCATTAAAGGAGGAAGAGTTTGGCAAATCGAAAATCATTTGAAACGAACAAAATGGATGAAATTTGTAATATATTAAAGGAGTTTAGTGAAACACCAAGTGATAATATAATTGATTTATTTAAAGAGTATAGTAAAAGTAAAAAGGATAAAACGGAAGTTAATTCAAAACCTAAAAAATAAAATGTACTAAACTAATGGCCTTTGATGCTAACAGTTTGTACGCTTCCATGTCGGATTTAGATAGCAAATATCTGAGAGAGGAAAGTGGTAGACCATTTCTACAAGAAGAAAATAAAGAATTTGTTAAGCTCTTTAATGAGCAGAAATTCAGACCAGAAAGGCTAAAAAGTCTGGTTTGAATATCCTACCAAGATGTTCTTCCAACCCATACCAACTAAAGATAAAATTATTTTTACGAACAAAGAAGGTAATAAGGAAACTGGCACTAAAATCAGGTTCAGAAATGGTTTCTGTTCAGAAGTTTTAACATCGGTCGATATTCAACAAATAGTTAAAGCCGGTGGACGAATTATTAAAATAGTAGATGGTATAGTATACGAAGAAAATTTTAAAACTCCACCATATAGAGATTATATTTTAATTTTGAGAGATCTAAACGAGAAGGTAATATCGTAGGTAGTAATTGTATGAAATTATTAGGTAATTCATTGTATGGTAAATCCATTCAGAAGGATATAACTACATCGAGACATCTATGGAGTGAAGCAACTTTAAAAACCATCTTCGATTCACACGTCAAAAGCTTTCCTAAAGTAAATGAGACTCAATATATCGTTGAGATAAATGAAGAAGAAAAAGAATTTGACTGTACATCTCCTAAATCTACATGACTAACACCTAGTCGTTTGGGGTCATCAAAAAATAATGAATAATTTTATTCACGTAATAGATGGATTTTATAAGCCGGAAATATACTATACAGATACTGATAGTTTATACATTTCGTCTAGCAATTGGGATAAATTAAATGAAGCTGGGTTGGTGTCTGAAAATGATTATTGTAAAGGAAAGAATGATTACGGTGATGGTGGAATCATATTTGGTTTATATTTAGCGCCAAAAGTTTAATATAATATTATTTTAACTTCCGACGGTATTCTAAAAGAAAAGAAAACGTTTAAGGGTTACTCTAATGATAAGATAGCTGTAGAAGATTATATTCGATTAGCTAGTGGACATGATGTGACGAATGAATTTAAGAAACCATGGGAAAAAGTTTCACCAATGGAGTAGTTATTCCAAAGGATGATGTAAACAAAAGAAGTTTTCAGAA
>NW_008709073.1:236352-237574 GCF_000327385.1 Lottia gigantea
TGGAAGAATTGTTTTCAACGTTGTATTTGTTTGTGGTGCACGATTTTCATTGGGAGTTCCATCTTTAATTTTGAAATCACATCTGAAATAAGCATCGGAAAGAAGCAACCAATTCGATAATGAATTTATTTCGAAGGTAATTCTACCACCATCATTCAATTGGGATTTATAACAAACAGTCGGTGAGATCATAATATAATCCTCTTTTTTCTTGTTAAACGAATAACGAATCGGATCGTTTAATCTAAAGATTGGATCTAGTATTTTATTTGCCGTTTAAAAATTGAGTAGAAAATTGTGGTCTGTTTTTTTTTTTCAAAAAAGAGTTATCTCCCTTCTACTAAAAATAACATTATTTAAAACAAGGCTATTAAAAACCGGATGTTACGTTATTTCATATAAGGGTATTTTTAATATGCTTTTTTTGATGGAGTGTAGGAATTGATTGAAGGTGTTTTTGGTGTAAGAATTTATGAAATGTAGGGTGTTTAGGTGTTTTTTGGATGAAAGAATTTATGACATTTAGGGTGTTTAGGTTTTTTTGTGGAGGGAATTGATGGAATGTCTCATACTACTGCTATCATTACTTGTATCTTGATTGTCGGTAACACGTGTTAATCTCAACACGTAATAATTTCATCATTGCCTGATTAATTAATCCCCCAATTAAGATGGTAATTTAATCTATTTTCACACGATTATGTGTATTTTAAGCCCACGAGACAAACTATATATAACAACATCCGGTAGATTCTACTTTCACTTTTACAACTTCATTTTATCAAATCATTTTGTAATTTTACTGTAACCTGAAAACATTCATTTATTGCCTGCATAGCGGGCTTACTTATTACCAGTCTTTCCATATCTGAAGAATGTCAAAATGGAAGCGTTAAATTCAGTTCAATACTTCGTGATAATGTTACAGGAAAATTATTTAATGATCGGAATGGAGATATTTTACATCTCATGAATTATACCTTTGGAAAAAGTAACATTGCCAGTACATATTATTTACTAAATATTGCTTTCAGAACATACTGATTTTTTAACATGGTATTACATGTATTAGAGGGCTAGGATCATGCATGCTTTCTTGTTTTCATTTCACCTTGACATTATTTTTGATTCAACCATTACTGAAGAATGACAATATTAAATTTTTTTGGGCCCCTTAACTTAAAAGATCAGGCACCATTTCTAGAATTATTTTGCCTGAGTA
>NW_008709073.1:237624-241869 GCF_000327385.1 Lottia gigantea
CTGAGATGTTCAGTTCAAGGTCATACATTGGCGCCATTGGAGACAACTTTGATGGGAGTCTTGCGAATTATCCNATTTTTACCCAAATAATTAAGAATGTTCTATGAAAATGAATTGTATATTGTTCAGATAAGAGAATCCAATTTCACACTCAATTATTCCCGTTCACTATATATTCACGAATCCAGTTTAACATGGAAAGGCTCACAAAATAACAATTGACACTATATAAGTACAAAGCTCACATGATCACGAAGGTTCACAGTAACAATATTACACGATTCACAATGATACAATAATATGTTTATGACAAATATGGTAAAAACCGATATGCTGACCGCCAAGTCAGAGACGGCAACATCCATGCAACATTCACTATGCACGCTTTTCCCAACCCATAATGCTCAATCAGGTCACAGTCCTGATTAACAAGTTTTAACTATACTAAATTAGGTTACATTGACTCTTACATCCAGTCACACCAAATATTTATGACAGTTAAAGTTTGAAAGCTAATTTAGAACATAACAGTAATTTTTGTTCTGTTCATTGATTTGAACAATCTAAAAGACAGCAATTTAAGAACTTTCAGATTTTGATTTTAACAATGATTCTACCATTTTTTTTCTATTGATCTGAAAATTTACATGTAGATAGACATTTTGATTGCGATCAAAAATCTGTTTTCAAACTATTGATATCACTCCAGGTTTTTTATTCGCCTCTAAACTTGAAACCAACTTCCAGAATTTTGTAGATATTTGAAAAATTCTTTCAGCAATTAATTAGAATTTTCCCCATAAAGATTTTTGGAATAAAAATTTGACCCAGAGGTATAGGGTCAGACGCCATCTTGATATGACCAATTTTTGTAAAACTCAAAATGGGGCCTCAGGGGTAAAGCCGATGTGTGTGATTTTAGTGTCTATAGAATCTACAATAAAAACTTGGGAAGCCGATTTTTGAATTTTGGCTTTGCATTTTCAGTAATTGTCAAAGCTGTTAAGGATCATAACTAGTGACATTGACCTTTGGTGACCTGCACAAAAGTTGTTGCCCCTGATGAGATCTATTCGATGATATCTTCACTTTTGTTGAGTATCATTAACTTTCGGTTCTATGGGGATTTGAAAATCAGGATTTTTAACTTCGAAGTGAAATGGTAGGGGATAGTTCGGACAGTGGGGGATCTGGACACCACCTCTATCATACATGTGTAATCTACCAATGTTGTTAGGTTTCTACCGCTTTTGCATGTTGTCTACAGTTCTACCTACGGGATACCCAATTCTTCCGATTTTTGGGGTTTATTTTTCATAAAATTTTCACAGGGCCTAACGTTTTCAATTTGGTCGCACGGGGATTCCCCATTCCATTTCATTTCATGGGGAAAGTGCGACCAAATTGAAAGGTCCCAAAAAAAGACCTAAACACCCTACATTCCATCAATTCCCTCCCCAAAAAAACCTAAACACCCTAAATGTCATAAATTCTTTCATCCAAAAAATACCTAAACACCCTACATTTCATAAATTCCTACACCAAAACACCTTCAATCAATTCCTACATTCCATCAAAAAAGCATATTAAAAAAACCCTTATATAAAATAACATAACATCCGGTTTTTTATTAGCCTCGTTTTAAATAATGTTATTTTTAGTCTTGAAACTTCTAGAAGGGAGATAACTATTTTGTTAGAAAAAAAAACAGACCACAATTTCTTCGTTGAATTAAGTCATTTAAAAATAGGATGAGTTTAATTCTAAAAAACACGAACAACACAGATTCGAAGATTATTCGGGCGACGGTATCTTTTCATCAATATTTTCTCTAGGTAAAACAATAATTCCAAAAGTAGCTAGCTTTGTTTCAAACAACAAATCACTTATTTCATCTGGAACGAAAGCTGTCGGCTCATTCGCGGAAGCCGGAAAGAGTATAAGCGACACAGTGAAACATTCTAACGAGTTGAAAGAATTACAACTAATAAGAGATCTGCGAAACAGGAGATTAGAAGAAAGGAAAGCAAAAGGTTTTAAAAGCTCACACTCCAAAAACTTATTTTGGTTCAGATATACAAAAATCATTGGGTTCTCTTCCTGGATTTCCATGGGCAAAATATCCTGGTGAAAAACATCTTCCCGGTCATAATTACACCGTCACCAGGTCAGATCTGTGACTAGACGAAAACGATAAACCCAAATCCGGTGAAGAACCAGTCCATAGAGTTGACGCGGTTGCGCTTAAATAAACTCAGACACGAAGCAGACAGACAAATGATAATCGAACTTGAAAATATTCCAAATCCAACTTTCAAAGAGAGAATGCAAAGAGCTCTAATCATAAAACTGTTAAAAGCAAAGATGAAATTAGGCATGGGATTAGCGGATGAAATTCATAAAGAATTTAGAAAAAATAAAAACTTTTTAAAAGTGTTTGAAAAAGATGAAATATGGTCAGTCGATATAATTAATATGCTAGTCAAAAGAGGATATAAATATTGCTTAACAGTTATAGATTTGTATACGAGATATGCTTGGGTTATTCCTTTGAAAAACAAAACAGGATTATCAGTCAAACACGCATTTGAAACGATTATGAAACAATCTAGCCGACATCCAGAAAAACTGTGGATAGATAAAGGAAGTGAATTTTATAAAAAAAATATGAAATCTCTAGGATTTGAAAGTTACAGCATAATGAAGGTAAAGCTGTAGTAATAGAAAGATTTAACAGGACTCTAAAAAATAAATTATTCAAAAAGTTCACGGAATTGGAATCTCAAAAATGGCTTAAAATATTAAGCCATTAGATGAATACAATAACAAAATTCATTCATCTATAGGTGTCACACCAACACAAGCCTCAAATAATCCAAATATTATAAAGTCAATTAACGCACAACATAACTACGAAAATGAAATAAAGAATTTAAATATCAAATCCAAATTTAAAGTCCGAGATCGAGTTCGTATTTTCAAATATAAAAGCAAATTCGAAAAAGGTTACTTTGGATACTGGACAAACGAAATATTCATCGTTGATAAAGTAAACACCACATCACCTCTGACATATGAATTAATCGATCAAGACAAAGAAGAAATCATAGGTAGGTTTTATCAAAACGAACTACAAAAAACTGACTTTAAAAAATGAATATCTTTCTCGATAAATATGGAACCGATACAACCACAAACTTTCAACTTATGAGATAGGCGAATGAGTTAAATATATCACCGTTTTATTATTGTATGAGAGATGAAATAAATGATCTGAAATATAAGAAAGGTAAATTTTACGCTATAACAAATATACATACTTCCGATCAAAAAGGAGTTCATCATTCTGCTTTGTACAAAGAGTTGAGTTCAGGAAAATAGTTTGAAGAAATTATAATAAATTTAACTCAATAAAAATGGCGAACAAGTTTGGATTAGGCTCTTTATCTTTAGAAAATAAAAAACCTAACACTACAGTGTGGATAAATAAAGCGAAACCTTACTTTGTGGATCAAATCGGGGACACTCTTCAAGGTGATTTAGATATGAACAATTTCAAAGTAACTAATTTAAAGTCTCCGGAAAACGATAATGACGCTGTTCACAAGAAATATTTACGGGAACAAATAAATTCAATTGAAGTAAATAAAAACCATTTAGAAGATAAAATAAGTAATGTGAAAAGATTCTTCAAATGTTAACTAAATAATAAAAATTTTATTAATGATACTAAACTACAACAAGAGGTAGCAGATTTAATAAGTTTTATTCAAAAACAATTGGTCAACGTAGTGAACAAAACTGAGTTACAAAATTTAATTTCATTAATATCTAAATTAGATGATAAGATTACAAAACAAAAATTAGACATTCAACAATTAATAGATAACATTGCAGGTGAAAATAAAGATACGTTTCAACAGGTAAAGTGCGTAAATCGTGTTTTAAACGAAGACTACACAAAAGAATTTCAAGATTTCATCAACAGTTTTTCAAAATCAAACAGAAAAGGAGTTATGACAACTGCTAGAATCTGTGAATTCAATAAGAAATTTAATACTTATTTTCAAATTTATATGCCCAAACATTTTCAACCAAAGAAAGTATCCGAGGAATTAGATTGGGTATTTTACTTACATAAATCACATTTCTGTCTCATTAGAAAAGTTAACAAAACCTTAGGCATTACAGAAATAGAAGATAATTACGATGAAACGTATGGAGAACTTGTAAAGATGATAATGT
>NW_008709073.1:241919-254429 GCF_000327385.1 Lottia gigantea
TCATCTCCTAAATCTACATGACTAACACCTAGTCGTTTGGGGTCATCAAAAAATAATGAATAATTTTATTCACGTAATAGATGGATTTTATAAGCCGGAAATATACTATACAGATACTGATAGTTTATACATTTCGTCTAGCAATTGGGATAAATTAAATGAAGCTGGGTTGGTGTCTGAAAATGATTATTGTAAAGGAAAGAATGATTACGGTGATGGTGGAATCATATTTGGCGCCAAAAGTTTAATATAATATTATTTTAACTTCCGACGGTATTCTAAAAGAAAAGAAAACG
This sequence comes from Lottia gigantea, assembly GCF_000327385.1. Classification (NCBI taxonomy): domain Eukaryota; kingdom Metazoa; phylum Mollusca; class Gastropoda; family Lottiidae; genus Lottia; species Lottia gigantea. The sequence goes on from NW_008709073.1 coordinate 242,216, forward strand.
TTTAAGGGTTACTCTAATGATAAGATAGCTGTAGAAGATTATATTCGATTAGCTAGTGGACATGATGTGACGAATGAATTTAAGAAAGTAGTTATTCCAAAGGATGATGATAAACAAAAGAAAGTTTTCAGAAGTTATCTGAATCTCGTTAAAAGAAAAGCACCGGATGATGAAGGAATCATGTATCCTTATGGTGATAAAGATGACTTGAGTTTGGATGAAAACTACGAATTTGATGATTGCGATTACCTTACTATTCAAGAAGAGAATGAAGATTGTTAATTTTTTTTGTTTTAAATGAAGTTGAATAACAATTTCCTCGTTACCAAAATCTATAAACCTATTTTTACCATCTTTGATTTCCAGATTTATATCTTTAATCATAAAGGAATTAAGTGGCAAATATGTTGTTTGAAATGGTTTCTCTATAATTCTATATCCTATCGTTACAGTGAATGTTGGAAGACTGTAAATAATCTGACGTTTGTATTTATTGAAAAATCCACCGTTTATCAAATTGCAATGTATATTTATCACATCGATATCATTCTCGATATTAGCTTCGTGTGGTGCTAAAGTGGATTGCGTGTATATTTGTTTATCAAATCCTAGTAACGCATTCAATGAATTTTCTATGTTAAAATCAACTTGACTATTATTTCTTAATATCAATTTTATTTTGTTCAGATTCAATTTTAATATTGTATTTACCATTTACACTTCCTCCATATTCAGATAGGTATTCGTTAATGGCTATGTATTCGTAGCTTCCTGGTAGTAAACGTATGGTTTTGAATGTAACTCCATTATCTGTTGATATTTTAATTGGTTATTTTTTTCATTGATATTTCTAATGGAATTGTAAACAGAGAAATACTTTAATCCCAATTCATATTCTTGATAGCGATCGAGTTCGTACTCATAATCTAGAGACAATTCAATGTCTGATTTATTTGAGGTGATAATGAATAGTTGTTTTTTATTTGACATTTTTAATCACGCTTTTATAATCATTTTTATCTATTATACCTTTTTCTATGAGTTTTTAATATACAATTTACTTCATTATTTTTGTCTGTGCGATCGATGTCCTTCCTTCATTGCCGTTAATATTACTCGTAATCTATTAAGTAGTTCCTCGTTGTTGTCGGATAAAAACCGTTATACCTTGTCCAGATGCCACCATATCATTGTCTATTTCTTGTATGATTGGATAATCTTATGCATAATCATCTGCTTCATCATCTTCATATTCATCAGGAATAACTTTATATATGTTTCAACTGCTTTCGATCTTCTTGTTTCGGGTCCCGACTTTCTTATTGCACGTAAAAATTTTGAGTATGCTAGTAAATCCTTGTAATCAGCAATGCCAATATACCCGCCATTCATTAAATCTATTAATCCTTTTGTTAATGTAAATATTAAGTCTTTTGTATTGATTTTGAATAAAGGGGAATTTGCCCTAAATTTATTCTAAATCCATTAAACAATATCCTCTTGAGATTTTAATATTGGTTGAAATAGAGTTTGTAGATTTTCTGTCAATCCAAGTTGTTGTAATTTGTTATTTTCAACTTGGGTCTTTATTTTATTCTTAGCTTTGATATATTCTGTATTTCTTTTTAAAATATTATTCCAATCGCTACTCATTTTAAAAAAAAATAAAACTAAAATGTCGATCATAACTCTTTCACCGGCAGGTTTTCTAGTATTATTTATCATTTATATCCATGATCATCTAGGTTTTTCCATTGCGCTTAACAAGCCTTTTTAAATGCATCTCTGTCCATTCCGTGATTAATCGATTGAATGATTTGAGATAAATCTTTATCGTTTAATTCAAATAATAAAAAACGATGTGCATTTTTTCTAATGACCATAGAATCCATCCCGTAAAAAGATTGGGATTGGTATATGCAGTGACAGTTGTGATGTCTTCCTTTCGTGAAGAATTTTTGTTGAACAGCTTGATTTCTTTGCGCTACGCAGTCGTCAAATAATATTAAGTTCTTTCGATTGCTATCAATATTAGACAAGTCTAGGTCATTAACATTTTTCGTAAGAAAAACTTTTATATCCGTTGGATTCTTTGCTTCAATGTAGTTATCTATGACATCTTTTATTTCCGCTTCTTCTTCTTTTTCTTCATAATATTGAAATATGTCTTGAACATCTTTCTTTGGTAAATATTCTAAAGCTTTGAGGAATTGGTAATACGATTGCTCTGGTGTTGGTATGTAGATATATAGTGAATCGAAATCTAAAAGTTTGGTGAGTTTTCCCAGAACCAGAACTACCCCATATACACTTGGGTTATTAGGAAATATTTCTGAATGATTAAATTTTTTGCCCATTTTTTATTATTTTATTTTATTCCAAAAATCACTCCTTCTCCTTTATACTTTGAAAGAAATAATCCTTCTCCAGTGTGTATATTTTTAAAAAATATTCCATTACCCTTATGTTTGACTTTGACTTCTCCTGTGTCAATACTATCTACTAATTTATTTAATCCTTGTTTAACAGTTTTCTTGGTTTCTTCTTTTATTGTGCCTATCATATCTCCCACTCCTGAACCTTTGGCTTCCTTTTCCATTATCAAATTATGTCTAGGTTCTTCAGCGGCTTTAGCATCAGCTGCTTTCTTTGCGTTGGCAGCTTTGAATTCGGCAGATATTCCACCAGTTGCTGCACCCACCGCTGCAATACCACCAAATATTAAAGGTAGTAGGACAGGTAAAAATGTGTTCGCGTCAATTTTTTCTAAATCTATATCGTCTCTGACTTTACAATATTTGTACTTATCAATACGTTTTTTTAGTTATGCTGATTTTTTTACCGTTGAAAGTTATTAGTTTCAATAGCTTGTATTATTTTCATAAGTTTCTGGTTTCATTTTTAAGGGGGTATTTTTTACTCAATTCTTATCATTCTTCTATCAGCTATTTTAATTAAATGTTTTGCTTCTTCGAGTAGTAAACAATAACCTGTTACATCTCCTTGTGTTTTTTCAATATGAATATTCATATTCACCCCTGTTTTGAAAAGATCTTCTTGATGAGCTGATAGATCAAAACAGAAGATTGGATGATTAAGTGCAAAATCTACATATTCAAACTGAGGTGGATTTCCAAATAATTCACACATATTTTTATAGTTTATATACAATTCATTATAATCCTTTGTGGTTGGATTAATTCTTAAATGTTGGTTAGGATATTTATCGTTGTTTAATTTTACTTGAACTTTATGGATTATAGGATCTTGAGTTTGGTTCATTGCCACTCTGAAGACATTATTGTTATTCGTCTGAGAGTCTGATAAGTTCTTGAAACCAACCATTAAATATCTTGCTGGTTTAATAGTGTAAGTGATTGGCCATGTGGTGGATTCTCCAGTTAAAGTCATGCTACCTACTGTATTACGATGAAGAAAAGCTATTTCAATATCTTTAGTTAATGAGTTGAATATTCTCGTTTCTACTTTAATTGATGGTGTTATTACAGGTATGAAAAGTTGGAGATTCGTTATTTCTAATTTTGCATTTGAAGCATTCTCTCCAAAGAATATCTTATCATCGTTGATTTCTCTTTGTAGATGAATTTTATATGGTAACCCAATGGAAACCTAACTGTGTTCCAACAGACCGAATAAAGGATATAATTTCCAATTTACGTAATTACCCCACCTATTATTCTCAACAACATTATTATACTGAAATACTTGTTTTTCGAATCCATGATTAGCTGCTCGTGCTACTCTTTCTATTGTGTTGAGCAACAACTCTCACTCTAGCCAAATCAGCATCATTTGCAAGATTTCTAACCGGTTCTTTTAAAACACTTCCATCGCCAACATCGGGTATCCAACCTGAGACGGAATCGAAATCTTTAGGATATAAAAATGTTTTCAACATTGTGTCGAATTCCCCAGGGTGTTTAATTGTTTCTATCGGATTTGAACCAGCTTCCAAAACCATCTCGCTAAATAAAGATGGAAAGAAATTGTTTTCTAACGTTGTATTTGTTTGTGGTGCACGATTTTCATTGGGAGTTCCATCTTTAATTTTGAAATCACATCTGAAATAAGCATCGGAAAGAAGCAACCAATTCGATAATGAATTTATTTCGAAGGTAATTCTACCACCATCATTCAATTGGGATTTAGAACAAACAGTCGGTGAGATCATAATATAATCCTCTTTTTTCTTGTTAAACGAATAACGAATCGGATCGTTTAATCTAAAGATTGGGTCTAGTATTTTATTTGCCATTTAAAAATTGAGTAGAAAATTGTGGTCTGTTTTTTTTTTCAAAAAAGAGTTATCTCCCTTCTACTAAAAATAACATTATTTAAAACAAGGCTATTAAAAACTGGATGTTACGTTATTTCATATAAGGGTGTTTTTAATATGCTTTTTTTGATGGAATGTAGGAATTGATTGAAGGTGTTTTTGGTGTAAGAATTTATGAAATGTAGGGTGTTTAGGTGTTTTTTGGATGAAAGAATTTATGACATTTAGGGTGTTTAGGTTTTTTTGTGGAGGGAATTGATGGAATGTCCCATACTACTGCTATCATTACTTGTATCTTGATTGTCGGTAACACGTGTTAATCTCAACACGTAATAATTTCATCATTGCCTGATTAATTAATCCCCCAATTAAGATGGTAATTTAATCTATTTTCACACGATTATGTGTATTTTAAGCCCACGAGACAAACTATATATAACAACATCTGGTAGATTCTACTTTCACTTTTACAACTTCGTTTTATCAAATCATTTTGTAATTTTACTGTAACCTGAAAACATTCATTTATTGCCTGCATAGCGGGCTTACTTATTACCAGTCTTTCCATATCTGAAGAATGTCAAAATGGAAGCGTTAAATTCAGTTCAATACTTCGTGATAATGTTACAGGAAAATTATTTAATGATCGGAATGGAGATATTTTACATCTCATGAATTATACCTTTGGAAAAAGTAACATTGCCAGTACATATTATTTACTAAATATTGCTTTCAGAACATACTGATTTTTTAACATGGTATTACATGTATTAGAGGGCTAGGATCATGCATGCTTCCTTGTTTTCATTTCACCTTGACATTATTTTTGATTCAATCATTACTGAAGAATGACAATATTAAATTTTTTTGGGCCCCTAAACTTAAAAGATCAGGCACCATTTCTAGAATTATTTTGCCTGAGTAGGCCTATCCCTATTATAGATTTGTTAATATTAATATTAATATCTCCTGACTTTTCACTAAATCATTTGGATTGGTTAATAAAGTGAGTGTTATGTCACATGATATTGCGTTTTAATATGGTGAATTGCCTAGATTAAAAAACATTCTACGGTAAAGATTTTCGTTCTATACCTATCTTGATGTTATTTCTGAGCTTCTGATGTGACAGCCTGAACAAAATCCGCCAAAATGTCTCTTCAAGATAAAATTTTCTACTTTTCTTATTTTTCAATGTTTCAATTCAAGATTTGCAAAAAAAGCTACCTTTACAAATAATAAGGTACACACTACACAGGTTTTAAAAATCTGCTGTTCAAGCTGTGTGCCCTGTGCTAAATTTTGCAAAGTCACATAAAAAAATGATGAAAAAAGGCAGTTCTTCAGAAAATGTACCAGAAAAATTTTTTAAAAACATTGCACTTACCATACTAGATATATTAAAACTACGAAGTTGTCCTTTTTCTTCCAATGAATACATCTTTAATAAGCTATCTAAAAAAATTTTTTGAAAAGTTTTAACTATGTAACAAGCAATAAGCATCTGACTCAAGGCACAAATACTTAATCTAAAGAAAAATGCAAATACAAAAAAGGCTAGAACAATTTCTTTCTCTGATTTACAAAATTACAAACAGATAAAAACAGTATGTAAAAAACGATAATAAAAGATAATAAATAATATAAATAAATCTAAGAATTAAGTAATCAAGCAACAAGTCTCATATTTTGTTTGTGTTTTCCATCTTCAAATATCTTTCCATCTATTTCAATTTGTCCTTTAGATGTTAAAAATTTGTCAGAATCTTGATAAGATTGGAAAACAACACGTTTTTTATGAAGGTTTCATGGTTTTTAATTTCAATGATACACATATTTTAGTATCTTTTTTTTAATTAGGTATTTTGATATATAGACACAGCTTTATGGAACAACAATCACTAGTTAAAGTTTTATGCAACGTTTCGACGTGTTATCCCCGTCGTCCTCAGGCATATAATGAGAAGAAGTGATGGGCAAACTATATATACATTAATGCTTATTATTAAGAACACACAAGAGATAAATGGTTTTTTGATACATTACATTAAATTTTAACAGGTACAATAAGAGGTACATAATTCTTAAAATAACATACAGTCTGATTAAGTAAAAGGTTTATGCTTGGGTCTTAATTAACCATGTAGAAACCAAAAACGGTGACTTCCTGGGAATTTTGTCCAAAAAATGGATTTTGAGAACAATAGGATTACTGGGTGTTATCATAGTACACTTAAGCCGATGTAATCAGGTTATAGCCAATTAACAATAATCTTCAAGTAATTCATTTATTTACAACATTTACTATTTCATTTTTAACAAATATGATACAGAATCTGCAAACTCGTATACATTCAGTACGTTATTTCTATACTGTTCTATATTATTGCCAAGTCTAAATTAAAGTGTCTTGTATTTTCGTGAATGACAACAATACATGATAGAAAAACAAAATGAGTTAAAGATAACACTAGAACAATACAATAAATGTAGGAAAACATGGAGTAGAATTGATTTCGTTTTCAAAACATTAAGCACAATTCTAACAGTTGGAGTAACAGTGGCAACAGTCATAACTGGTGCATAAATGCTTCCAGTAATTGTCCCAACTATAATAGCCTCATATACTGCTGTTCAAACATCATCTTGTGGATGGGTTTTACTTCAAAAAAGAAATATTATTATAAAAAGAAAACACTAATCTTAAATACCTGTCTTCATAAATGGCTGATATCTTCTGATGTGGATAGCTTCATGAAGTCTCCTGGTTTTATCTATGTGCTAATTGATTGTCAGTATGTTGGTGTTGTCAAAGTTGACTTTATGTCCTGTTTTCCTTCCCATAGCAAGATGTTCAGCCACAGCAGATGTTCCTTCATTGCCGGGCTTGTCTTGATGGTCTTTGAGTCAAACATCAAGGGGTCTCTTTGTTCCCCTATATAAGAACTTCCACAGGTAGACACATCCCTTAGGTTTTTGGTTGTTGGAGGGATTCAAATTACCATTGGCTCTGAGCAAATCTTTAAGCGTTGAGTAGCCAGAGAACACTGTTTCAATGCCGACTGACTTTTTCTTAAAGTCTTCTTAATTTGGTAAGATGCCTTTCCGATGAATGGGATAGCTAAGCAGGTTGATGGTCTGTTGAGATTAGGCTGTTGGTTGGTTGGTTTTGCCATTAATACGGATCGAAAAGCTTGATGTACAAAGGCTGGGGGGTAGTTGTCGTGCAAGCAAAATACTTTCTTGATGTGTTGTAATTCTTGTTGAAAGTATTCTGGGTCACAAATCCTTTTTGCTCTTCTTACCAGTGCTGTGATGGCTGCCCTTTTGACATGTTGAGGGGTGTTGTAATGGTAGTTCACATACTGATGTGTATGTGTAGGTTTCCTATACACGCATGTCTTCAACTGACCGCCTAACCGCTTAATTCTCACATCCAGAAAGGGTATAGAGTCACCTTCTTCTGCTTCCATGGTGAAATTCATCCTCTTATGCTGAGCATTAAGATGCTGAAGTAGAGCTGATGGGTCATCTTCAGCTCTAAGCATGATAAAGGTGTCATCAACTTTCCGGAACCAGCAGATTGGTGAGATCGAAGAGGTTTCCATGGTCTTTTCCTCAAAGGCTGTCATATAGATTTCAGTAATCAATGGCGACAAGGGGCTTCCCATAGGTAGACTGTGGATTTGATCATAGATCTCATCTCCCCATGTGAAGTAGGTAGAGGACATACACATCTGAATGAGATCGACGATGCTGTCTGTAGTAAGTGTAGTATCTAGTGGGGTCTCTAATTTAGATAACTTATCTCTTATGATACTCAACACATCTTTACATGGGACATTGGTGAATAAATCGACAATATCATATGAGTACATCTTCCCTGTGGTCTGAAGTTCTTTCAATTTGGTGACTAATGAATGAGTTAGCTGTTTTCCCCAAAGGTGCCAAGATTCTGCTAAGATGTTGGGCGATGTTATAGAAGACAGAATCCCAAGAGCATATGAGTAGCCGAGCCTTGATGGGGTTTTTGTGGATTTTAATTGTTGCTCTGGCATATGGTGAACGTGGGTGACGGCTTGATCTCAGTTTAAATTTAAGTTGATTGGTAATTTGGTTACTGAATTCAAGTTCATTTAACCTAAGGGATGTGTCTACCAAGTTGAGTGCTCCTGTGAAAGTTCTTATATAGGGGAAACAAAGAGACCCCTTGATGTTCGACTCAAAGACCATCAAGACAAGCCCGGCAATGAAGGAACATCTGCTGTGGCTGAACATCTTGCTATGGGAAGGAAAACAGGACATAAAGTCAACTTTGACAACACTAACATACTTCATTGACTTTATTTCAATTATTTTACTTAATCAGTCTGTATGTTATTTTAAGAATTATGTACCTCTTATTGTACCTGTTAAAATTATTAATAATAAGCATTAATGTTTATATAGTTTGCCCATCACTTCTTCTCATTATGTGCCTGAGGACGACGGGGGAAACACGTTGAAACGTTGCATGAAACTTTAACCAGTGATTGTTGTTCCATAAAGCTGTGTCTATGTTGTGTACGGGTCGACACTCGTATCGGGTAGCTTGTGCCTGGTGTGATTGGACTACTTGGATAGATCACGTGGTATGCAAGTCTGTGCGATTTATGATTGTGTGAGACAGACATTGACAGACGAATATCATGGCTGGTTTGGAAAGGTTCGGTTCTCAATTGTGAAATCCCAAGAGCATGTCTCCCCCTCGTTACTGAAGGTATGTGTATGATATGTTGTCCTTGTAATAAATGGTAATTAACGCTGTTGTTGTTATCTTACATCTATATATCGTACTCACAATTGCTAAATGCCATTCAAAGACTTTAGGTATTTTGAGCTTATATTTTCACTTTTAATGATGATATTTCTACATCAAATTCATCTAAAATTTCATTTAATTCTTCCAATTCTTTAACGGTAATGTTCTTATCTTCTATTGATCTTTCAAAAAAAGTTTATGAAGACAAGTTTTTAAGATTTGTGTTTTCTTTTTATAATATTTCTTTTTTGAAGTAAAACCCATCCACAAGATGATGTTTAAACAGCAGTATATGAGGCTATTATAGTTGGGACAATTACTGGAAGCATTAATGCACCAGTTACGACTATTGCCACTGTTACTCCAACTGAATTGTGCTTAATGTTTTGAAAACGAAATCAATTCTACTCCATGTTTTCCTACATTTATTGTATTGTTCTAGTGTTATCTTTAACTCATTTTGTTTTTCTATCATGTATCGTTGTCATTCTAGTTTTACTTTCTCTTTTTTTTCAATTATGTATTGTTTGCTTTCGACTTTATCCACCCCTTCAGTATCAGGGATTTAGGTGGTAAAATAATGACGTTTACATTTTGAATCATTAATATTGTTAAGATGAACTGAAAATGTTGGTTTTTCAATATTAACGGTTATCTTACAATTACAAATATATACCTTTGATGTAGCTTCATCCTCGATTATCGATGAATGTATTATAGACTCTTTATTTTGTTGACTTTTATGAACATCAACTGAGGAGCAGTAACGTTGATGATACAGACAATGTAGTTTTACATATTCAAAGTCTAATGATAAAAACTCCTTGTTTCATCTTCTTTTCGTGGTTCTGGTTTTTTAAATTCATAAATATAGTTGATTCACTCTTAACTCTTTCATCTTCATCACTCAAATTTCCAAATGGAAGATTAAAATAATATGATTAATTTTTTTCCTTCAATTCGTTTTTATGTGCGATTATATTTTTTTACCTGTTTTAAAACTTTGTTATTAATAGTAGTTGTTGAATTTTGGTATCATCAATATTTGTGGGACTTTGCTTTGCTTGAAATATGTTATCATATTGTCAATTCTTTTTTTTTTTTTTTTTTTCTATTTGTACACACCTTCCTGAGCTTGGACTACAATAGTTGCAGCAACAATTCAACATTCACAAACCTTAAATATAGGCGACGATCGGAAGTGCCACAGTTCAATATGTGCAAGAATAGATAATCGGCTGCAGAAGTCGTATTTTTCGGTCGATTGTCTTTGAGTTTTCATTTTTGGAATCTACTGGCAAAATCTGAAAGAATAGCAGTTTCAAAATTTCAAAATTCGAAATTTTTTGCCAAATTTTGCATTTTTTTCATTTTTTTTGCTTTTTGTCTGATTAATCTGAAAAAAATTGAGCAAAGACAGTTTAAGAAAGTAAACAAAATGGTACAGTCAAATTTTCAATTTCACTTCCGGTTTAAACAGGAAATCGATGTTCACTTCCGGTTGAATATCTTCCGGTGTAATTTGTATAGGACAAAAAATTTTATGCTGATAGGTAGACAAAGTTATGACAAAAAAACGAAGAAAACAAAATCCGCAGACGTGAAACTTTGGCCGCCATTTTGATTTTTCTGAAATGATTCGATTTTTATTCAGACATAATGGCTCATCCGATTTAAATGATTTTGGTGTCAAATGAAAGAAGATAAAAAAAAAATTTTGCTTTTTTGCAACATCCGGTTGAATTTTTTCAAAGTTTGAAGGGTCTCGTGATCTCGTGATCTTGAACTTTGATGACCTTGACCTTCATAAGGTCAAGGGTCATTGACCTTTGCTATCAGTTAATACTTTGACATTTGACCTCCGACATGTACTTCCGGTTTTATAGCTGTCCGAAAACAGCCAAATTCGCAACTTTGGACTGCTCTAGCACGTGAACTAATTAACCTAGAGGGTTAATTTTTTCGGATTCTTACTGTGCTTTTCATGCTCTTTCAAGTGATTTATAACAATTGTTTTTTAAAGCAAAATTGAAATTCGTGAATTTTTCAAATTTGAGTTTTTTTTTTACAATATTTCTGTTTCTTTGAGCTTGGTGTGTATATATCTTATGACCTATTTCATGTAGAACATTGAAACTTGGAACACAACAAGACAATTTGAATATGAATTAACCTATGACAAAAAAGTTGAGGTGGGCGTGGCACATCCAGGTTGAATTACTAATTGTTTGCATTTTGGGAAAGGGGCATAACTCGCATAGGATACATTTGTTCAAAAAGGAACTTTGCACACAATTATTTCATTATTTTGGCCAGTTTGTGTTAATAGGTCAATTGTTTCAGCTTTATATTTCCAAAAAAGGAACGGGTTTTGAAATTTCCATATTTTCAATTTTCTATTTTGACCTTTATTGACTCTTGTTGACCTATATCTTTTGACCTATATGATGTAGAAGCTGTAAATTTGGAATACAACATAACATTCAGAATATCAATTAACCTATGCAAAAGAAATTGAGGTGGGCGTAGCACATCCAGGTTAAATTACTCATTATTGACAATTTTGGCAAGGGACATAACTCGCAACGTATACATTTGTTCAAAATGGAACTTTGCATACAATTACTTCATCCGTTGAGCCACGTTGTCTTAGAAGTTCGATTGTTTCATCTTTATAGTTCAAAAAAAGGAACAGGTTTTGAAAATTCTAAATTTCCAATTTTTGACCTAGACCTTTTTTGACCCTGATTTTTGTAGGATCAAAGGTCATTCACATTGGCTATCTATTTATACTTTTATATTTGCTGTCCTATCTCAACTTCCAGTTTTATAGCCGTATATATTTAAAAATTTTGATGACTTGTATCTCGTAACCTTGACCTTTGTTGACCGTCTCCCTTTCAATGTCAAATGTCATTGACCTTGGCTATCTTCTGATACTTTCATTTGTGAGGTCTGTCTTCTTCCGTTATAACAATCTTCCAAAGAATTCTTCTCAACTTTAGACTGCTCTTGCGCGTGATGTAATTATCGTAGAAGGTTGATTTTTTCAGAGTCTTTTGCATTTTGCTACATTTGCAAAGTCCCACTCTGTGCCACGTGTGGCTCTAGTTGTA
>NW_008709073.1:254479-257666 GCF_000327385.1 Lottia gigantea
TCTCATAAGTTGAAAGTTCGTAGTTGTATCATTTTCATGTTTATTAAAAAACTATTCATTTTTAAAAGTCAGTTTTTTGAAGATTGTTTGGTAAAACCTACCTATGATTTGTTCTTTGTCTTGATTGATTAATTCATATGTTGAAGGGGATGTACTACTTACTTTATCTCCGATATATATTTCGTTTCTGTAACAGGTTTGTGAGAAGAATATTGAATCAACTTTTACCTTCATAGGAAAAATAATTTCAATTAGAGCTTTACTTAGGAAAGAAAACGATTATGGAAAACCAGATAATCAAATAAGATATTTTTATCTTTGCTGTAAATCCATATTTTTTAAATTCATAAATTATTGATTCACTACCATTTCATCTTCATGACTCAAATTTCTAAATGGGAGATTAAAATAATATGATTTATTTCTTTCCTTCAGTTTGTTTCCTAATACAGTTATATTTTTTTTACTGTTTTAAAACTTCGTTATTGATAATAGTTATCTGTTGTTAAATAACACCCTCATCAATATTTTGTATTTGTTGTTGAATATAAGTTTTAATTTTGCTTTCATCAATATTTTGTATTTGTTGTTGAATATAGGTTTTAATTTCACTATCATCAATATTTTGTATTTGTTGTTGAATATAGGTTTTAATTTCACTATCATCAATATTTTGTATTTGTTGTTGAATATAGGTTTTAATTTCACTATCATCAATATTTTGTATTTGTTGTTGAATATAGGTTTTAATTTCACTATCATCAATATTTTGTATTAGTTGTATAATATTTGTTAGTTCTTTTTGTAATTCAGTGTTAAATTTAGTTTCCAGAGCAGTTAATTCCTGTTGAAATGTATCTTCATTTTTACCTGGAGCAGCAATGTTATCTATTTTTTGTTTTGTAATGTTATCATCTAATTGAGATATCGATGAACTTAAATTTTGTAACTGAATTTTGTTCACTACATTGACTAATTGTTGTTGAATACAACTTTTCAAACTTGTTACTTGTTGATGTTTGAAGTATCTTTTCGCATCACTTATTTTATCTTCTAAATGGTTTTTATCTACTTCAATTGAATTGATTTGATCCAGTAAATATTTCTTATGAACAGCATCATTATCAATTTCAAGAGGACTTTCAATTAGTTTTAAATTGTTCATATCTATATCATCTTTAAGTGTGTCTCCAATTTGATCCACAAAATAATGTTTTGCTTTATTTATCCATGCTGTGGTGTTAGGTTTTTTAGTATCTAAAGGTAAAGAACCTATCCAAATTTATTTATATAAAGTTAAATTTATTATAAATTCTCCAAACTGTTTTCCTAAGCTTAACTGATATAAAACCCAAAGTGAAAGTTGTCCACAAAACTATTGTCCTGGCATTTGAATTTGAAATGTAGATCATTTAATTGGTTGATAAGTCAATTTCATTATCTCTTCAGTTGGTTCTAATCTAAAAGAATCAAAGGAATAAAGGTTATTTAAAAAATCCTTGTATAAAGCAGAGTGATGAACTTCTTTTTGATCGGAAGTATGTATATTTGTTATAGCATAAAATTTACCTTTCTTATCCTTGAGGTCATTTATTTCATTGCATACAATAATAAAACGGTGATATATGTAAATTGTTTGCCCATCTGATAAGTTGAAAGTTTGTAATTGTATCATTTCCATATTTATCAAGAAAACTATTCACTTTTAAAAGTCTTTTTTAAGTTCATTTTCATAAAACCTACCTATGATTTGTTCGTTGTCTTGATCGGTTAATTCATATGTTGGAAGTGATGTGTTATTTAATTCATCTGCAATAAATATTTCGTTTGTCCAATAACCAATAACGTAACCCTTCTCGAATTTACTTTTATATTTGAAATTACGAACTCGGTCTCCAACTTGATACTTTTCCTTAACGTGTAAATCTTTTATTTCATTTTCAAAATTATTAAGGGTAGAAGACTACTTTATAATATCTGGATTTTTACTAGCTTCCATTGGAGAAACACCGATGGAAGAATGAATTTTATTATTGTATTCCGATACTACATGAGTAAAATCTTTAACCATTTTTGAGACTTTACTTCTGTGAAAACAATTTTGATTTAAGCGTTTTGTTAAATCTTTCTATTACTACAGCTTTTCCCTTGTTAAGAGTACTGTTAATTTCAAACCCGAGTGATTGTTTTATGATCACTTCAAAAGCATGCTTGACTGATAATCCTGTTTTGTTTTTTAGAGGAAAAAGCCATGCATATCTTGTATATAAATCTATTAAACAATATTCAAAAACCAGCTGACCATATTTCATCTTTGTCAAATACTTTAACTTTTAAATAATGTTTGTTTTTTCTAAATTCTTTATGAATTTCATCTGCTAATCCCATACCCAATTTCATCTTTGCTTTTACCAGTTTTATAATCAGCGCTCTTTCCATTTTCTCTTTAAGTTGGATTTGGAATATTTTCAAGTTCGTTTATCATTTGTTTGTCTGCTTCATGTCTGAACTGTATGTCTTTATTTCTGTATAATATATTATGTTTAAGTGCAGCAGCATCAGCTCTATTGAAAGGTTCTTTACCTGATTTGGGTTTATCGTTTTCGTCTAATCGAAGATCTAACCTTGTGTCTGGTCCAGTATAATTATGACCTGGAAACCTGAAAGATGTTCTTCTCCAGGATATTTTGCCCATGGAAATCCAGGAAGAGAACCTAATGATTTATATACGCCCACATGATATGGGGGGCGAATATTGCCGTCACCCATGTCCATTGGTCTAGTAAGTAAATAATAGAACTGTATTAACTTGAAAGAATACTACGTATCTTCCAAAGCGAAGTGTCGATGTTAAAGATAGATAGTCTCCGGAAAATGTTAATTTGCTAAATTTGCATTGGCCAATCTTAGTATTATAAATTCAGAAATTTGAAAGTATTAACTGTTTTACGGTAAAACATAAAATGGGTGAATAATTATATTCATCTTGTTGCAATGTATCACTTTCTCAAATGAAAATGGCTTTCGTCATGACTTGTAATTTAAGTTTCTTTGAAATTTTGGCTAAAGATAACAATTGCTTGTGATTTTAGGAATCTAAATATGTGTTTCAAACAACAACTATACCTTCAAATAGGCCAACATTTATGCAAATATCTATCTTTAATTCTTGAAGTGCTATATTAAA
>NW_008709073.1:258312-290136 GCF_000327385.1 Lottia gigantea
TTCAGAATGTCAAAAAAATGTGTTTGTATTGATTTCAGTGTCTTAAAATCTTGCATATTGTATCGTTAATTGTTGATTGTTGTTCAACTGTCACATATCGTGGGTGACCGCTTGAAACCTCATATATGCCATATTTGGTCATTTTCACTTTTTTTTTGTTTTCGCATCTAATGGTGGGACACTCGTATTTCTAGCTCGATTATAAATAACCTAATGTAGCAGGTGGCATATTAAATGTACTGTAATTTGATACGCACCGGAAGTTGGAGTTTGCGGATTATTTTGTACGTTTCATCAATCGAGTGTGGATTCGACCAATGAATTGACTTTAGTATTGCACGGGATTTTCGTGGGCAAACACTATAAAACGCTCAATTGTATCTTATTACAGGCAGTTGGTCGGTAGACGGCTCAGGGTAAGCATGTTCGTTCTGTGGGAGTTATAACACTCAGCTCAAAGAGTTGGCTCTTACCTTAGTCAGACGATCTGGCTGTTTGATTTGGGGTTGTGGTTGCCTTGGGTCGGTTTGGTTTCCAGTCAAATCTGAA
Organism: Lottia gigantea; assembly: GCF_000327385.1. Taxonomy (NCBI): domain Eukaryota; kingdom Metazoa; phylum Mollusca; class Gastropoda; family Lottiidae; genus Lottia; species Lottia gigantea. The sequence continues at coordinate 258,862 of NW_008709073.1, forward strand.
TCAGGGAACATAACGCTCGTTCAGATAGACTGATCTAAAACGGGGACTTTGGTCTTGAATCAGGGGTTTTGAATGTTTGTGTAAATGTGTTGTTTGAAATTCGTTCTGTGATGTCTTGTCTTGAGTTAATAAATGTGTTTTTGTTTAATTATTTATTACTTCCTATTGAGATCACAGTATCCTGAAAGAACCAGGAACTCTTGGTGTATTGAGACACGATAGGATTGATGTTTGGGTTGGGGGTTTTTGGTCTGAAATAACTGCCCTAGATTTCCTCCTTCTACAGAATTTTTGGCAAGCTTGCCAGGACACTGTGAATTTCTCTAGAGGAAGTGTAGTTTCGGTAGGATATGGTAGTGTTTATTGTAGTGTTTGCTTTAAGGATTTAGTGTACATTTAGTTAAAACATGGAAAAAGGCTTTAAGTTTCCCACTCACGGTAGTAATGAGGAAGGTAGGGTCGAAATTAACACACAGTCGGAAGTGCCTTCTCGGAATGCTGATTTGGCAGATTTTGATTCTGGTAGGGAGAGGTCTGGGACAGAGTATAAGGGTCTATTTACAGGATTTGATAGTGACGAGGAAACTCTATGCCAGAGAAATATAGGCTTACCTGTCGGGTCTTATGTTCCGTTAACCCCTCGTTTCAAACCAGGCAGATTCTCGCATACATCTGCACCCAGAACATATACTGACACAGGGTTCGGTAATACTCAACCAAATATGTCATCTCTTCATCGCACTGTTCACAGGCAAATTGCAAGGAAGGAAAAAGAGCCTGATAAGTTTGACTGTCAGCATACTGAGTGGTCTGAGTTTATCATGCAGTTTGAGAGGGTGGCAAATTGGAATATGTGGGATCCCTATGAAAAAGCCCAGCAGCTTATAATGTGCTTAAGTGGTCCTGCTTTGAAGTTGTTAAGTACTTTGAGTTCATCCCAGCTTGATAGTTATGAAGAGGTTAAGTTGGCTTTGACTAATAGGTTTAACCCAGGAGAGAGACTTGCGGCTCATCAAATTGAGTTCAGAAATAGAAGGCGACGTGGTAGCGAGTCACTGTCTCACTTTGGTTACGATTTACAGCGGTTAGCTTTTAAGGCTTTCCCTCATTCGTATCCTGAGAGTTTAGAATATCATATTGTTGATCAGTACATATATGGTTTAGGTAATCATGAGTTAGAAAAACATGTTGTCTCATCCTCAAAATGTTAATCAAGCAATTTCGGCTGCAATTGAGTATAAAGCTATTGAGTGGCCACGGGACAGATTTCGTAATCAAAATTTTGATAGGTATGATAGAGAGTTTCAGGATCAAAGGATAGGTGGTGTTAGGAGGAATAGGTTTGAGGATGAGGGGTATCTTAGACATGAAGAGGGATATAGGGTTATAGGTCAAATGTAGGGGCTACTGAATTTTATAGACCTTGCCTGTCACAAACTGCAAGGGAAATAGAACCGATTTCTCGAGTTCGTTGCTATCATTGTGGTAATACAGGACATATTAAGCCTAATTGCCCTCAACTTAAGGTGCCACATAGGGACGAGAGAAAGGATGTTCTTGATGCCTCATCAGTAATGCAAATTAAGGGGAAACAGAATGATGATGTGGAGGTGGTTCTATCGGAGGTAATGAGTCATAGGGCTTCTGAAACGGAAGGGGCCAGCGGCCAAGTACACGACTTGGATGTAAAGTTTGGGAAGATTGAGGAGGGTGATGACTGTAATGAAGAAAGTCAACAATCTAGAGTTGTCGAACGTTTCGTTGCTCCATGTTGTTATGTGCCAATGAAAGTGTGTGGCGTAGGGGAAAGGCATCTGTTATTGGACATAGGGTCAACTTTTTTGTTGATGTCATTTGTTGATTTTCTTAAAATATCGAACAAAGATAGGCCTAAGTTATATGATATTAATTCTGCCCTTCATTATGCTGATGGTCGACCCATACATCCTTTAGAACTAATACATTTGGAATTCAAATTATGTGATATACCCTTTAAACATAATTTCTTGGTGGTCGATATGCCCTTAAATGGAATTTTAGGCATGGATTTTGTATTGAGGAATAAGAGCAATTTGAATTTTGATAAAATGACCATGTCTTCAGGAAAAGGCAGCATAGCCCTTTCTCCCAGGACTGGTGTTTTGACATGTGCACATATGAATACAATGGAAATGGTAACCATTCTTGCGAGATCCGAGAAGGTGGTTATGTTTGTTGCTGATAGGATATGCTGTTAGAACCAAACGATTATATATTGAACCAAAAATTGCTATTGGCACGTTCTTTGATTGATTGTAAAGATTTAACAACTTGTATTTTGAACATGAATGATAGGGATATAGAGATTCCTGTTGGTACTACAATAGGTAGGGTGGAGAGTGTTAATGAAGTGAATAGTGTACCTAACGGGATGCCTCGAAATCCTCCGCAGTACCAGAACACTTGCAGTCTTTGGTTCAAGAGGCTTCTAAGAATTTGAGTGAGTCTAAAGCTGTTTCTGTTTCAGGTCAAGATAGGAAGTCAGTTTTCAAATGAGCAAGGGAATATGTGTAATGTTATTGAAGGTGAAGGTGTTGTACCAGATCCAAATTGGCTTCCTCTCTATAATGATACGGAGATCAAAACGTTACAAAAAAATGATATTGCAATAGGGCAAATCTATCAAAGTCTGCATCAATCGGGTAAAAGGCCAGAATCTGGAGAGTTGACTTCTCTGTCCAAGGGGTCCAGGCTGTTGGCATCACACGGGGAGAAGCTTGTTTTGAGGCTAACAGAGTGAGAAAAAAAAGACCCTGTTAACAAGATAGAAACGAAGTGTGATATGAAGAAAAGTATCATCATGATGAAGATTATAATGATGAAAAAGATGATGATAATGATGAAAAAGATGATGATGAAGATGATCATGTTGATGAAAAAGATAAGTTGGATCAAACTTGCAATGAAGAAGATAAAGAGGAAGATGATAATGATCATGATTATAATCATGGAGATAAATATGAAGAAGAGGGAGATGACGATGATCATGATGAAAAAGATAAGAATGATGATCATGGTGATGATGAAGATAGAGATAAATATGGAGAGGGAAATCACCAAGATAATGAAGACCAAGGAAAAACAGTGAAAAAAGAAGAAACATGTATGCAAAGCGTGACATAAACTACAACAAAATTTATTATAGAAAAGTACTCAAATGCAAGTTTGGTAGAAATGGAAAGAGAAAAAAAACAAACAGTATGGACCCGGGCACATGCCTGCAAATTTTGTGGGTTGATAAAGACTAATATTTCAAAACATTTAAGAAAACACAAAAACCAGATAGAAATGAAAGATCTATATTATATGATAAGCAGCCTTGGTAAAAAACATAAGACATGTGAAAGCAAAGTGGGACTTGCTTCGAAGTGAGGGAGATCATAAGCATAACTTAAAAGTACTGCAAGAAGGTGAAGGGGAAATTGTTTTGGCCAGGCATTCACACGAACAACTTGATATTTCCGAGTATGGACCTTGTCCAGGGTGTTTTGTATGGCTGAAAATCAGAAACACCCTTGTTACCCACCGAAAGAATTGTCCGGCGAATGTTTTATGTGGTAATAAAATTATCAAATTGACCAAAAAAGAACTCCCATGTTAGAAGCTTAGAAGCCACAAATACACTGAGTTCGGTTGCTAGTAGAGCACTAAAACAAGAAGTATTCACTATAATGACAAAATCACAAAATCTGACTCTTTGATCATTTGCTTAGGCAATTAGTGGCTGTTAAAAAAGTTTGGTAACCGTTTAAAGAGAAAATACTATGCCTCTGCTAGAATGAGAGATGCAGCTAGATATCTTATTCACGTGAGAAAACGAGACTGGGTGTTCAAAACATAGTATGGAGGAGTTTCTTAGACCTGGTTAGATGTGATCTGTTAACTGCTTTGCCTGCCTCAACTTGATGATGAAGAAGATTTGAAAACTCCATCCACAGCTTTGAAAATAAGTTATGACTTAAAACGCATGATTGCTGCCAAATGGCAGAAGCTATAAAAACTCAAAATCCTGAGAAGGTATCTCAGTGCAAAGATTTATTTAAATTGATAAAATTTGAATGGTCAATTAAGGTGAGGAAACTAGCAACCACAACATTATCATACCGAAGATTCAACAAAGAACACAGCTTACCAGAAGCAGACGACCTGGTAAAATTACAACAACACATCAAAGGAGAAATTAAGCAACTAAACTTAAAAGATTCACGTTATTTGAATTACAGAAGAGTTGGGGTTCTAGCAGAAACAAGAATACTTTTGTTCAACAAACGCAGATCTGGTAAAGTGGAGGGAATGAGGTAAGATGAAACTTATAATATAAAAGTGTTGACAAATCCATGAAAACATTGTTTTGCCGACCTTTCAAATGATATTGACCTGTTAATCAGTTCAAATAAAAAGCTGTTTAACTAATATTAAAAAATCAATGCGAGAAGGATTAACTGCACTAGAAAATTATCTACTGACAAGTCAAGACTTAATTGAAATCCATGGTAAGGTAAGGAGTTGATTGAAGTTGAATACATTTTAAATTTATATATTTAGATAACACTGGCAGTATTTGTTGTCTAAGTTGTTTAGCTGACCTAGTGGTTGTCTTGATCCCAGATTAAAGAATATGTGGCCTGGAGATATGGGAACATTAATGTGTCAATATTTATTTATTGTGAAATACATGTATTTCAGCTCAGATATCAAATAGATGTACATTTAAGTCGAGACGTATTGTCATCTGTAATGAAGCCTGTCAAATGCAGTGAATGATGAATATAATCTGATATAAATCTAATTTCGAAGCCAATGCAATGATAGCCTATATTTGCTCTCTAAAGCAGCCTATGTTAGAGATAAAAGTAAATGGAGAACATAACTACCCCAAAGTTGACATCAAAATATGGACTTTATCCAAAAATTGTCAAAATCCATCAATTCTACGCAAATATGTTAGCATTCAAACATTATCACTGTTGTTTACATTTCAATATCGGGAAAGGACGATGTTTTTTTGATCGAGACTGGATGATCTCATCTATATGTAATTTTTCCTCTTTGTCACAACTATCAAGCTTTATGATGACGTCATCGCCTGTTAGCATTTGTTATCTTTTACATTGTGGCTTCAACATAACTTATGGTATTTTTTTTTATGAATAGATCAAATTTTTTTCAGAATGGTAATGGTGTACCTGTCATTGTGCCAAGTGATACGAAGGCCCTGTTAAAGTATTTAGCTATTGCAGAAAACAGATCCAATGCTGTGATATACGATTCCAATTGATATTTGTTTCCCAATGCCAGTAAGAACTTTTTTAAAATTCACTTAGAATTTGCGAAATCTGCTTGTGTTGATGTGGCTATAATTATTTTGTTTTACGATGGCATAGTAAATAAAAGTAGTAGCCACATGGCATTGGAATATGTTCCCACGGTGTTTACCAATCACATTGCTTCAGGGATTCATGACACATGCTAAGGTACACACAAAAACTCTAGTCATGAATTTCTTTGGCCCACTCATTTTCTTGTTACATTAGGTGCCACTGATTTTGCACAATTTTGAAATCGACCATGCTGCGTTAAAAATACAAACCATTTTGCTCTAACACAAGTCCATTCAAACCAAAATTGTGCTATTGACCAATCAATACTTCATAATTTCATTCATTAACTTATTGTATTTACATATTTAACAGAACATGGTGTATTAAAGAGCTTAAGACAGCCTAAAATCATTATGCAAAGAAATTGAATTGTCAAAATTACAAGGTCAACATGCGCAAATATACAGCTACAATTTCTCAAGTAAGAATAAGATCTTATTGTATAATGTCATTTATATTAAAGGCTCTATACTGCAAATATTTTGGCCTGAAGAACATAATTAATCTAAAGTTGACATTGACATTGTCCAAAACAAATTTCAGTATCGGAATCGACGAGGGATTCACGAGTGAGACTTAATGAATTCACCTATATGTATTGTACACTTCATCTCAGCTATTGAAGTTTTGCGCTCTTTGTATCTTGTAGAATCCGACTGAATCGGTCTGGCAATCGTTGTACGTTCTTCGAGTTGTCATGATGATTATTCGTGATGTAAATAACAGGGTCACAATCATCAGAGTTTGCTATGCTATGTATGGCTGACATCATCGCATCACCTCGCCTATAATCCAAGTTAAGGAGCGATCGATTCACTTTTTAGAAGTTGGATTAAAAATAAATTATCTGTGGATGCTGCAATTTTCAGAAGGAGTTGTCACCCAGTGAAACACAAACATTTTGGATATGATTGCTATTGTTATGCTCATACTAACAAAAACAAGTAAATTATTACAAGTATTCATATGTATAGTATAGAGTAAACAAATTTATTTTGCAGATTTTCGATCTGAATCCAATTCAGCATTAATGGTTACTAAACCACTTGGGGCATTCTATGGATGTACATTAAATACATTAAAGACAAACGTCTGGTTTGATTGAAAGAATTGACATGGCAAAGCTGATGCTTATGCAAGAGTTTAATCTTACTTCAAGGTATGCAGGAAAGAAACTGCAAGAAATTCAGATGGATGGCAAGTATTTCTATATCATTTCTACCACATTTAGAACATGAAATGCATTTTATGAATATCATAATGTTAACTGATGAAACTAAAGATCATGAACATCTTCCAGGAAGAACCATTGACTGTATTCATTCAAAAACACCTTTGTCTGAAATAGTAAATTTTAAAATAATGCGGATTAAGACTTTCAAGTGCTGGTTTTTCATCGATTGTATGACCAGTTAAAACTGGGTGCACATGTTTAACAATTCATGACAACTAGGTTAATTTGTGAATGCTTCAGCAGAATCAAGATAATTATAATAATCTTGTATATCATTTAGAAATAGAAATAGTATTTAATCACACAGTAGATGATTGTGATGGTAAGCATTTTTCTATATTCTCTTGAACAAAAAAAAGTGTTTAGAACATACAAACCCTCTTCATTAATATGGACAAGAAGTGAGTGTGGCATTTCCAGGGTTCAGCAAAAACTATGAGATGATCCCACATAATTATGTGATATCAGAGTGCTCACACTAACAAGCTAGTGAGCTACGCATACACGCTAGCGGCAATGGTACACCCCAGATAGAGTGCTCAACAAGGCATGAATCAAGGAGCATATCTAACTGCAAATTGTACTGTTTCGGCCTTCTGGGCCTCATCAGTCCAGTGCTGATACTGGAGTTGAGGTTTGGCTATAAAGCCACCTCAGATGATCCCACATTATTATGTGATGTCATCGCAGAGTGCTCAAACTAGCAAGCTAGTGAGCTACGCATACACGCTAGCGACACATATATATTTATTTGCTGAATTAGCTGTTAATTACTTTTTTCAAAATTCAAGTACAGAGCACAGATAACAATCAATCATATACCATAATAATATTTGTATTAAAGAGATGATAGAGACCATTTGTATTGTAAATTAATAGAAATTTAAATATGATAATTGGTGTAAGATAAAGCAAATTGTTACTTTTGATTCGAAGTAACTCTTATCAAATGAAATATGACAATGTTAATTTTGAAAAAATTTATGTCTTCATTTTGTAGTATCGACACAAGATTTGACAGAGGCTTTGGATCTTGATAATGATACCTGCTATTAAAGATGGTAAGTTTTTACAAGTTTTTCTTTCATGGTTGATATAAAGAGTTGTCTAAACAATTTAAATTCCTCAAAAAACAAATTTATTGATTCTAGATAAAAATCATTGAAACAGCCAAAACCGAAAAGAGTGAATATAAAAAGCTAATCATTTTCATTTAAAATCAGCCCTAATAGATCTCTCCCATCGGCACATACATGTACATGTATACGGAGCATAACTTTGTTACTATTTAAGATAAGTGAATGAAACTTGGCATATGTATCAATCATAAGAAGACAGTGTGTTGCATACAAAATTTGGAGTATGTGACCCTTTATTTGAGGGGTTAACGCCATTTTTTAAATAATTTTGCCATTTGTTTTAGTAAAACTGGAACAGGAAGTCTTTAATTTTTATTCTTATTATTATTGTTGTTGTTATTTTTAAGCTGGTAAGGATGAATTCAGTTTCACTGATGAAGATGACGATTATGATAATAGAACCAAAAAAACACAGAGTAAAAATGGTAATTTTCATTTTTATGTACAGTCAAATCTATATATATTGAACACTAGTGTTGAAACGGTTAATCAGTTAACCGATTTCAGGTAGTATTTCACAGGTAACCAGGTCTGATTTGAGATTATCTGTTAACCAAGAAGTAAAAAGAGAGCAATTTTGACAGAATATTCGTCACTGTACGAGTCTTTAAGCTGTTTTCTTTAGTAAATAAACATCTTTATTGATTGAATAATTGAGATTAATAAATCAAGATAGGGTTTCAATTATCAAAACACTAACGAGTTGCAAGAAATGTGGTCAAGATTATCTAGCCTCTTTTTTGATATAAGTTCAACTAATTACTCGTTCTGGATAATAGTGTCACGGTGGTCTTAGTTTGTCGACATTCGCCGTGTGCACCGTTATGTTAATTAGGTTAAACAAATAAACTGTATTGCGGAAATGTAACACAGTGTTTTTTAAGCATGTTCTAGTGTTTTAATAAGTTTTGCTATTAATTTTATTATTTCAATTGGGTACGAGTTGCTTAGAATAAAACTGTTATAAAGATCGTTTTACTTTTTAGTAACTCTCCTTTAATTGGTTCTTCTTTCCTGTCTGTAAGGATATTGGTCTTACATAAAGGTTATACTGTACCATTAGTACAGAACACAATAATTATGTTATATGTGAAACAGAGTTATGTCCCTTTACCTATGTGACGTCATCAGACGAGACTCCATCTTATATGATTATTAATTTTATATAAAACACGTGAATAAACTTTATGTCTTTTAAACAGACTTGAGTTATATTAATAAACATCACATGGTGTCAGAAGTGGTCTAGTCCACATTAGTGATCAACATGGCTTCTATTTATGACCTTCCAATACCTAAAAAGTTGGATTTGTCTGGAAATAAAAGTGAAAATTGGAGAAGATATTTGCAAGCATATAATTTATATATAACGTCAACCGGAAAGGACTCCAAATCACAGAAGATTCAATGTGCTACGTTCTCACTTGCAGGAGAAGATGCTATTGAAGTTTACAATACTTTTACTTTTACCAGAGATGAAATAGACAAGATAGAGCCATTGGTTGAGAAATTTGAAACCTTTTGCAATCCAAAAACTCATCATACCATTGAGAGACATGAATTCTTTGAAAGGAAGCAGAAACCAGATGAAACATTTGACCAGTTTTTGATAGAACTAAAAAGATTAGCAAAAGATTGTGGATTAGGGGAATTAAGAGATGGATTTATTGTTGATAGAATCATAGCAGGAATCACAGATGATAAATTAAGAAGAAAATTATTAACAGAAGATGTTAATTTAGATAGATGTATAGATTTATGTAGAATAGCTGAGACAACTGCTAAACATATGAAGAAGTTTTCAGAGAAAACAGAAAGTGAATCTGATATACATGCAGTGCAGAAATCTAAGAATAGATACAGAAGACCATACAGACCACCTACAAAACCTAGTGATAACTATATGCCTAGTCAAGATAGTAGAAGAAAATGTTCAGCATGTGGTTACCCTGAGCATAGAAATATGTCTATGTGTCCAGCCAAAGGTCAGAAATGTCATAGCTGTAATAGATTTAATCATTTTAAGAAGATGTGCAGATCAAGAGATAGTCATGACAGTGTCAGTAATAACCAAAATGGTAGAAATTATGATAGACAGAATTCTTCAAGATACAGAGATAATAATAAGAAGATAGTATACACTATAGAACATGGTGAAGAAGAAGAAGAATTTTTCATTGATACAGTATTGAATCAAACAGTCACAGATAAAGATGCTTGGACAGTTCCAATAACTATTAATAAAGTGATTATTCCACTGAAATTAGACTCAGGATCAGATGGTAATTTGTTGGCAAAGAAAGACTTTGATAAACTTATTAAGAAACCTAAATTGAAAAGATGTAGTGTGCAACTTAAAGCTTATAACAATACTAACATTCCTGTGATAGGTCAATGTATTTTGGATGTTGAATATAAGTCTCATATATTCAAGACATTGTTTTATATTTGTAATGGTGATGTAAAACCTATTTTAGGAAGAAAATCTTGTGAACAGATTGGTTTAGTTAAACTTGTGTATATGGTAGATAATAAGAAGTCAGCTGATAAATTCTTTGAAGAATTTGAAGATTTATTTAAAGGTCAAGGTTGTTTGCCAGGTCATGTCAATATAAAACTAAAAGAAGGAGCACAACCAGCATGAAGCATGTAGAGCAGTTCCATTTGCTATACAAGATATTTTACAAGAAGAACTTGATAGAATGGAGAAGAATGATATTATAGCCAGTGTAGAAGAACCAACAGATTGGGTGAATAGTTTGTGTGTAGTCTATAAAAGTAATGGTAAAATCAGAATATGTTTAGACCCCAGAAATCTGAATAAAGAAATTTGTCGAGAACATTACAAACTACCGACTCGTGAAGAAATCACTAGTAGATTCGCTAATGCAGCGGTTTTGTCAAAATTGGATGCTTCAAATGGATTTTGGCAATTAAAGCTTAATGAAGAAAGTTCATATTTGTGTACTTTTAATACCCCTTTTGGTCGTTACAGATTTAAGCGACTTCCATTTGGTATAAGTTCAGCGCCAGAAATCTATCATAGAACAATTCATCAATTATTTGAACATATGCCAGGAGTAGATACTTCTATGGATGACATTATTATTTGGGGATCGAATGAAGAGGAACATGATTATCGTCTAAAACAAGTGTTATTAAAAGCTCGTGAAGTAGGTTTAAAGTTAAACAAAGATAAATGTGAAATAGGTGTTTCAGAATTAGTGTTCTTAGGTGATATAGTTTCAAAAGACGGTTTAAAACCTGATAAGGTAAAGTTAGTGCTATTAATGATATGGAAATTCTAAAATGTAAACAAGATTTGCAAAGATTTCTTGGTATGATTAACTATTTGGCAAGATTCTTACCAGACTTGTCAGAAGACATCTACATTAAGAACTTTACTAGATAAAAGAAATATTAGGGATTGGACTCCTAATCATCAAAAGTCATTTGAAGAACTGAAATTATTAGTTTCTAGTGATCCTATTTTGAAATTTTATGATCCATGTAAGCCTATTAAAATATCAACTGATGCAAGTATGAAAGGAATAGGTTGTGTATTACAACAAAAACATGATAATGATTGGTTTATTATAGCATATGGTTCTAGAGCAATCACTGAAACTGAAAGTAGATATGCATCAATTGAGCGTGAAACTTTAGCTTTGACATATGCATGTGAAAGATTTCACCAGTATGTTTATGGTCAAACATTTGAAATAGAAACAGATCATAAACCTCTGATAGCTAAGATTAAGGTTACAAAAGTATGATTTTAGATTAACTTATGTACCAGGTAAATATATGTATATTTCTGATATGTTATCAAGAGCCCCTACTATTCATTGTAATCAAACATGTAAATTCTTATGTATGTGGTGTATTAGAATCATTACCTATATCTGATAGAAAATTAGATGAGATTAAGAATGAGACTGTCAAAGATGTAACATTATGTTCATTAAAAGAAGTTATATTAAAAGGTTGGCCTAACTCTAAATCAGATTGTAGAAAAGAGTTATTAACTTATTGGAGCAAGACAAGTTATGTTTTGGCCTAATATTAATAATGACATAACAGACATGGTCAAGCATTGTGAAAGTTGTCAAAAATATCAACGAAAGCAAACATCAGAACCATTAATGAGTTATAAATTAGCAAAGCGTCCTTGGGAGAAAGTTTCTACTGATTTATTTGAACTTGATAAGAAATATTATATTGTTATTGTTGATTCTTATAGTAATTATCCAGAAGTTATTCAATTATCTAGTCAGACAACAAAATGTGTAATAAGTGTTTTAAAAAGTGTATTTGCTAGACTTTGCATACCTTCAGAATTACTGAGTGATAATGGTCCATGCTTTAATAGTGTTGAATTTGTATCATTTGCTAAAAGTTGGGATTTTCAACATGTTACTAGTAGTCCTAGATACCCTCAGTCAAATGGGTTAGCAGAGAAAACTGTTCAAACTATAAAATTAATTTATATGAAATGTTTTGAAAGTAATGAAGATGTTGAAATGGGTTTATTAGCTTACAGAACTACCCCACTAAAACATATTGAACTATCTCCATCAGAATTATTGATGAATAGAAATTTACGTACTAATCTTCCCATTAAAACAGATTTATTAAATGTACCCAATTCTAAAAATGTTGTTAAGAAAAGAGAAGAGTTAAGAGAAAATCAAAAGTTATACTATGATAAAAATTCAACTAGAAGTTTACGGTCACTTGAACCAGGAAATATTGTTAGAGTTATTAATTGTAATAATAATACTTGGTCAAACAAAGGTACTATAATTAGATTAGTAGCCCCTAGATCTTATCTTGTGAAATTAGATAATGATGTATTATTTCGCAGAAATCGAAAAGATTTATTATTGATACCAAACTCAATGCATAACATTAGTAATGAAAATGAAGATATTAGTCACACTGATATTCATACCTTGGATAGACCTAAGAGGCATACTCGTCCACCAGATAGATTATTAGAAAATTGTTAATTGTCAGTATTCATTCATTTGTTCTAAAAGTGCCTTAAACGAAAATTGTTTAAGTTATTTCTTATTTGTGAAAAGGGAGATGTAAGGATATTGGTCTTACATAAAGGTTATACTGTACCATTAGTACAGAACACAATAATTATGTTATATGTGAAACAGAGTTATGTCCCTTTACCTATGTGACGTCATCAGACGAGACTCCATCTTATATGATTATTAATTTTATATAAAACACGTGAATAAACTTTATGTCTTTTAAACAGACTTGAGTTATATTAATAAACATCACACTGTCAATCAGCTTCAAGCTTATTAATATTCATGAGTACAGATTACAGATTCATTGAGACAATAGTTTTATATCAGGCCTGCTCGTAATCTTATAGTCTGCTTATAAAAATAATGAAAATTGTTGGTTAAGCCACTTTCTTTTATTTTCAGGAAAGCATTCCAGATAAATGTACTAAATTGGCCTTAACTGGGGCTGGACTCGGTGGAAAAAAAATATTGTTTGATAAGAATGATGATGATGAAAAATATTTTCATTCCATTCTGATTTCTACTTTCCCAAAACTTAAATATGCTAGTTGGTTTGAGCTGATGAGGTCCTTAAACTGAACCTTCCTAGAAATATTACCAGCATCAAGGAATGGCTATACCACGAAAACATCTAGCTTTTGATAACTGCATAGGTCAGGCTATATGTATAAGACCTCTACAGAATAATCTACAGGATATGTCTCATGTGGATGATGAAGAATCAAAGGTAAAATATTATCCTTATTGGAATGATATACAAAAGGCTTAAAGTGTATGTATTAAAATACGATATTATATTATCTGTCTTTACTCATTGTCCACTGTAAATCCAGTATGCTTACTCTTTCTTAATCTTTGGTGCTTGTTCTATTCAGATCTTGAAGAGGATTATTTTTGTAAATATATTTTTTGGTTTCCATTATATTTATAGCCTTCAGAAGATTGTGTCAAAGAAAGGTGTTTGATATGCATGACAGATATACCGGTAACTATCCTCCTTAAACATTTGGATACACATAAGGTTTGTAAATAAATAATTCATATGAAGCAATTTAATATGGTCATCTATTTAAAATAGATATACCCCACCTAAAAAAATAATCTTAAAGGTCATAGGAAATGAAATTTTTAAAAACGTCAATTTTGCTGTTTTTATGAAGTTTTTTATATCAAAAATAAAATGTAAAAGAAATTATATTTTTGTTCACTCCCGTTCAAGAGATATTAGCCGTAGAAGTGGGATATTGTCTTCACTTGCTCTAATCTGATCTCGCTTATTGTGACGTCAGGTCGGAACATCGTGTCAGAATAACGTTCCTGCCATATTGGATATTCCTATTGCTTGCTTATTTTGATAAGTCGTATTGGTAAAAAATATAAGATGGTTTTATGTGCTGCCTTCCGTCAGATCCGAATTTGTGTAAACGTTGGGTGATCAATTTAAAGAGAGCTGGCTTCGAACCTAATGAGAATTCCAGATTGTGCATGACTCACTTCGAAAAAGACCAGTTCGCGATGGACCTTGAGATTGCAAAATCCGTTGGCTACAAGATCTTACCTTTGAAAACTGATGCTATTCCAACCATTTTTTATTTCTCAAAAGTAACCAAGAAGAGAAAAAATTAACTGACTGGTCTGTAGCAGATCTATCAACAACAAAGATGAAGAGGCAATCGAAGGCTGTGGTTAAAAGTTGAGCACTTTCGGTAAGTAGCCAAGGCCTACTTTTTAAATGTTTTTCGCTGTGTATCGATAACTATAGATATAGGCGATAAGAAATTTCAATATCGATTATCGCAAATTTTATGAAAATTCCGCGAAATCTGTAATATTACTCTGATCGGTAGGCCTGTCATAATAATACTATTTGTCTCCGCTATATTGTTGTCTTGGACGAGGAGCGTGCTTTATTGTCTCCCTTAATTTGTTTTTGTTCTGTTACGTATATGATGATTGGATAATCACTGTGGTTTATAAATAGAAGACTAATCATATTTCGTATAACGATAGTGCTCGGTTGGTTGGTTGTCAAACTCATGTATAAGTCAGCTTCAAGTCAATTATCTCGACAAATCATCGGTAAAGTCATGTAAAGAAAAAAAAAGGATTATTTATTTCTTCTACTAAAATACATATAAACTTCAATCTTATATGAACACCTCACCGCTTCACTCTTTAGATCTCAAGATAGTTTTGCAATGTATTTTTTTCATATTTTCAGACACTAAAATCTCTAACAAAATCTGAATGTAGGTCAACTGCCACTGATGTAGAGGAAATTGAAAATGAGCCTCCAGTATCAAATATTGCAATACAGTCAAGTGTATTTAGTGCCAGTATGCAAGATGACGAGACAGCTTCACGCTTGCATACATTTACACAGACTCCAAAAAACCTCACTGTAAGAACTTATTTTTTTTGCAATTATCTGCTTGTACATCTGGTCAAATCAGGATGTCTGATTATGATGTCACAATCAGTACCGGTATTTTACATGTCTTGAAATGACAGTAGCAGGGAAAAACCCATGACCTGCAATTCTTAACATGGCTTATACATTAATGGGGCAATATTGTGTGGTGCAAAGTAATTAAGATGTTGCATTTAGCCTGTAATAAATACAGTTGTACAGTTTATGTATTATGGAATATTAATGTGTTTTAGCCCAGAAGAAATGTTGGTATACAGACAGACATATTATTAGAAGAATCCCATCTCAAACCAACTACATGGGAGATTGAAACACAGACTGATTTGGTATTATGTGACATAGAAGAAGCAGATGATCTCAACTGTAGTTTTATTTCTAATTCATCTGATCCTGATTGGACTCCATTGGTGGAAAAGCAAGAATTGAACCAACTCAACCAGCTGAAGAAAGAAAATTTGTAGTTTTTGAATCTTCTATTGATTCCTTATTTAAACTTTGTAAATTTTGTGCAACACCAAATATTGTCAACAAAATCATAAGAGGTTCAATGTTAGTTGTGAACATTGATTGCACAACATGTGGTTATTCACACTCTTGGGAAAGCCAGCCACAACTGAACAACATGCCGATTGGAAATTTACTTATTGCAGGTGCAATCATGTTTTCTGGTAGAAGCCCTGTATAGACCTAAACTATGTTTAGCCATGCTGGAATTGAAATGTCTTTGTTACAGCACATGCTGGCAAAACACCTGTTTCTCTTTCCTAAAATTTGCCAAATCCATCTTAAAAACCGACTGTATGCTATATACCTGTAAACTCTGGGGAAAAAAAACAATTTTGTTTAGAAAATTTCACTAAATAATAGTACAAATATAATTGTTTTGGAAGAACATGTTTACCAACAAATAGTTTAGATTGAGAGCAAGTGCAAGCGGTTATATTATAGTATGAATGATGAAATTATTAATTATATTGAAATGATAAAAACACTTCAGTGCAATAGTGTAATTAAAAATACGATCATACTCGTGTAAAAGTTCTTTTTCACCAAGTGGTCAGTTATCTTGGATGTATTCGTAATATGATGTCTCTAAAACATACGGGTTGGGGCAGTTTGCTTCAAATCCTTCATGGAAGGTAATACATAGCAAGATTAGTTTTTCATTAACTTCATTTATTTTACTCGAAAATTCGAGTTAGAAAGAAATCTTGCCAACGAGTTGTTTAAAAAAAAATAAATATATAAGATCGGCTGATAAATACCATTCGTCAAAAGGGACGCCATTAGCACTAGCTTGGGTTTCGTCGGAGTCGCTAGGCCTATCAGTATCACTTCCCGAATCCGAGGAATTTTCTCGATCTTGAGTCAAGGGTTCATACATATAAGGTTGGACTCTTATATTTAGATTTATCTCCGGTATTTCTCAGAGTTCTTCGTCAAAATCGAAGGGAGATACCATCTCGATAAGGTTGAATATATGATGTTACTTCGTCAAGGTTAAGCACCTTGTTCCGACCTGACGTCACAATAAAGGGACGTAATCACGATAGACATATTAAAAAAGCCAGATATCAAATGCGTATTGCAAAGTTACTGATGAAAATTTTTGTGGGACTTTGCTACTGCAAGGTTATCGAAATGTCAATTCTTTTTTTTTTTTTTTCATTTTTTCGATTTTTACACACCTTCCTCAGCTTAGACTACAATTGTTGCAGCAACCATTCAACATTCACGAACCTTAGATATAGGCGACGATGTGCATAAATATATTTTGGATCTTTTTTGCAAAACCGGAAGTGCCACAGTTCAATATGTGCAAGAATAGATAATCGGCTCCAGAAGTCGTATTTTTCGGCCGATTTTCTTTGGGTTTGCATTTTTGGAATCTACTGGCAAAATCTGTACAAATAGCAGTTTCAAAATTTCAAAATTCGAAAATTTGTCCAGACATTTTTTTTGCCAAATTTTGCATTTTATTCATTTTTTTTGCTTTTTGTCTGATTAATCTGAAAAAAATTTAGCAAAGACAGTTTAAGAATGTAAACAAAATGGTACAGTCAAATTTTCAATTTCACTTCTGGTTTAAACAGGGAAACGATGTTCACTTCCGGTTGAATATCTTCCGGTGTAATTTGTATAGGACAAAAAATTTTATGCTGATAGGAAGACAAAGTTATGACAAAAAAACGAAGAAAAAAAAACCGGAACAAACGTGAAACTTTGGCCACCATTTTGATTTTTCTGAAATGATTCGATTTTTATTCAGACATAATGGCTCATCCGATTTAAATGATTTTGGTGTCAAATGAAAGAAGATAAAAAAAAAACTTGACATTAGGAAGCCGTTTTTCGATTCTCAGTTTTGCTTTTTTGCAACATCCGGTTGAATTTTTTCAAAGTTTGAAGGGTCATATCTCATGATCTTGAACTTTGATGACCTTGACCTTCATAAGGTCAAAGGTCATTGACCTTGGCTATCAGTTAATTCTTTGACATTTGACCTCCTACATGTACTTCCGGTTTTATAGCTGTCCGAAAACAGCCAACTTCGCAACTTTGGACTGCTCACCTGCACGTGACCTAATTAACCTAGAGGGTTAATTTTTTCGGATTCTTAATGTGCTTTTCATGCTCTTTCAAGTGATTTATAACAATCGTTTTTTAAAGCAAAATTGAAATTAGTGAATTTTTCAAATTTGAGTTTTTTTTTTTTTTTACAATATTTCTGTTTCTTTGAGCTTGGTGTGTATATATCTTATGACCTATTTTATGTAGAACATTGAAACTTGGAACACAACAAGACAATTTGAATATAAATTAACCTATGACAAAAAGTTGAGGTGGGCGTGGCACAACCGGGTTGAATTACTAATTGTTTACATTTTGGGAAGGGGCATAACTCGCATAGGATACATTTGTTCAAAAAGGAACTTTGCACACAATTATTCTATTATTTTGACCAGTTTGTGTTAATAGGTCAATTGTTTCAGTTTTATAGTTCCAAAAAAGGAACGGGTTTTGAAATTTCCATATTTTCAATTTTCTATTTTGACCTTTATTGACTCTTGTTGACCTATATCTTTTGACCTGTATGATGTAGAAGCTTTAAATTTGGAACACAACAGAACATTCAAAATATCAATTAACCTATGCAAAAGAAATTGAGGTGGGCGTAGCACATCCGGGTTAAATTACTCATTATTGACAATTTTGGCAAGGGACATAACTCGCAACGTATACATTTGTTCAAAATGGAACTTTGCATACAATTACTTCATCCGTTGAGCCACGTTGTCTTAGAAGTTCGATTGTTTCAGTTTTATAGTTCAAAAAAAGGAACAGGTTTTGAAAATTTTCAATTTTCGACCTTGACCTTTTTTGACCCTGATTTTTGTAGGATCAAAGGTCATTTACATTGGCTATCTATTTATACTTTTATATTTGCTGTCCTATCTCAACTTCCGGTTTTATAGCCGTATATATTTAAAAATTTTGATGACTTGTATCTCGTAACCTTGACCTTTGTTGACCGTCTCCCTTTCAATGTCCAATGTCATTGACCTTTGCTATCTTCTGATACTTTCATTTGTGAAGTCTGTCTACTTCCGTTATAACAATCTTCCAAAGAATTCTCCTCAACTTTAGACTGCTCTTGCGCGTGATGTAATTATCGTAGAAGGTTGATTTTTTCAGAGTCTTTTGCATTTTGCTACATTTGCAAAGTCCCACTCTGTGCCACGTGTGGCTCTAGTTTTATTATTATTTTGGATTTGGTACTCGAATCACCTATTCTTATAGAAAAACACCTTAAATTAAATATTTTAATCACTAGAAAATAAATGCTTTCTTAGATTTTGTTGTCCTGGGCCTTATTTCAGACTAAGTTATGATTTTAAAGCAATACTATCTACCCCTTAGCATGATCACAAAATCAAAATTCTCAAACTTTGTAAATCAGTAAACTTATTCGTTGTCATTACTATACAATAGATTACCTGTATTTATGCAAAAAAAAAAAAAGCGTTTTTCAACAATAACCTGTAATTTTATGGAAACTGATTGGGGTTTATTGGTATATTGAATTCTGCTTCTATACTTTTGACACCATTGGCATTGATGAATATTAATTTCTATTCTTAACATGAATAGAAATCCTTTATTGAAAAGAAGGAGTTGTCTCCCGTTGTTTCTTGTCAGTAGAATGGTGGGCGGAGCTTGTGCACAGAAAAATTAAAGGTAAAGACATGAAAGTTTAACGTCGCTATAATTTTTGATGCTTGTTTTTTTACGCACTATTTCTTGGTTGAAAATCTAAATTAAGTCTTTGGGGCTTACTTGGGTCTTTTAATTGCATACTGTTGAGCTGTTATTTCGATGTAAAAAGGAATTTGACTTTTTTGTGCTGACCACGAGGTTTGGTAACGGGATTCCCCGTTTGTTATAGAAATTGGGCTTTCTACTAATTCTAGTTAATAATTTTTTCTTTTCCTTTTTATGCTTTAAATTATGATGGAGACAACTACTGTAAGACGCTCAGTAAGACCCAGTACGAGTCGTTTTGCTAGAAATGAAGTGGATGAATCTAGTCGAAGCACTGCAAGGCCTATTATTAATAGACAAAGTAATACGTCAGGGCTGTCCAGAATTCCAGTTTTGATAAGTAAACGATCTACTGATACTGAAAATAGCAGTCGAAAAACTACATCACCACAACTTGGTAGTGCAGCATCTAAAAGACCTTTGGTTCATCATGGAGCCATACCAGTATCTGTTGCTTAAAGATCAAGAACATCAGGTGGTACTAATACTAATACTTTTAATGATAATTTATCTATTCCACAAAATTATGATCATTCCAATGTAAGGACTATGAGCCATGGGACCACTGGCAATGCCATTGATAAAAATGAGACCTGTTTCCCAGTCTCTACTAATAATGAATTTCTTTCATGTACTGCAATAATTATGATGCTAATAGCAATATAGGAGGGGATTGTTCTCAGGAGCAAGTCATGAATGCTCCTCCCTGTTTTGTCACTAGTGATGTGGCACCTACTTTAATAACTAGTGTTCATGATAGTCTTGGAGTTAGGGTTTCACAGACAATAAGGAATAAGATAATTAGAGGTGAATACATTGAAATGAGTCTACTGCTAGAGAGTTCTAAGGGTAAGGAAACAAAAAAGACCCTTTACTTGAATGATGAGGGTGAAATTGTAACTAAGGACAAAAAGAAAGATTCAGTTAAGAATATTGAGGTCTGGACAGATGTATTTTTAGTATATAGTAGCCTTTCGGTTCATACACATCGTGCACAGGAAATGATTAAATACATGCATACTGTTAGATTGGCAGCTTCTTGAGGTCCAGGTTGGGTAACTTATGATGAACACTTCAGGACAAAGAGAAGTTTAGATCCATCCAGTTCAACAGTTGATTATGAGTTATGGTTATTTTGTATGTCTGGGTCTTCATACAAGGTTAATTCAAATACAAGTTCTAATAGTAAAGCAGGTATCGGGAAGTGTTTTGACTTCAATTACAAGGGACATTGTCAAAGAATTGCTTGTCAATATTCTCATAATTGCCTGAATTGTTCGGGTAATCATTCCGTGACAAATTGCTATGTTTCTTCAGGGCAAACTCAATCACAAGCAGTAAATCAGCGTAGGCAGATTTCTGGGTATCGAAACACTTTTCAGGGGAAAGAAGAAAATAATTTTTCTAACGATCAGCAATCAGGTAATATGGGTTAATCCTCCATATCAAAGTCAATCTAGATTTAGTAGTAACAATGTGAGGGGAAATGTAGTGCAAGGTGGAAAAAATAAGAGTATAGATTCACAGAGAAGTTGAAGAAGGCAAGTCATGAGGGGCAGAGTTCAGTCAGGGAGGCAGTAGAGAGTGTTTGGTCACTTGGGTGATCCCCAATTCAAGTTGATAAGATATTAAGATATTTACATTTATATCCTTTACGTTCAGTGGCTATAGAATTGGAGGAAGGTTTGAGTAAAGGGTGTCGTTTACATTACATCAGTCCTCGCATCTCTGTTTTTTCACCAAATTTGTTGTCAGCTAAGGACCAAAAAAATGAATTGGCAGCTAAGTTAAACAAAGAGGTTAAATTGGGTCGCATTGCAGGACCGTTTACACATCTTCCTATTTCAAATTTGAATATTTCACCCATAGGTGTGATACCTAAATCTGGTGATTGATAACTCATTTATCTTACCCTAATTCAGAAGGGATCAATAGTTACATTGACCCAGATTTGTGTACGGTCAATTATTCCTCTGTTGACAAGGTGATTGACAAGCTTACTGGTCTTGGAAATGGTGCTCTCATGGCAAAAATGGATATAAAATCTGCCTTCCGATTATTATTAATCAACCAAGCTGATTTTGATTTACTTGGATATTTTTTTGATGATCATTATTATATTGATAAATGTTTGCCTATGGGATGTGCTATCTCTTGTTGTCTTTTTGAAAAATTTTCATCTTTTTTGCATTGGATAGTTCCAACTTCTTCGGGGTATGATTCTTTAGATCATTATTTAGATGATTTCATTTTTAAGGGATCTAAAGTTTCAAATGTCTGTGCCAATTTGATGAGTACCTTTGTGTCATTATGTCAGGAAGTGGGTGTTCCTCTAGCTGGTGATGAGACTACCCGGCTCACCTTTTTGGGTTTAGAAATAGATACTGTGGATGGTATGGTTCGTATTCCTGAGGAAAAACTGCAAAGTTTGCATAGCATCTTATGTTTGTGTCTTTCTAAAAAGAAGGTTTCTCTTCAGGATAATTTATTGCTGTTTTAACTCATTTCTGAAATAAATACCTCTTATTGGCCAATTTGAGAACTTAATTTTTTTGCTCAAGAAGTGGTATCGCTTTAAGAATACAGTATCCTAGACAGCTGTAAAATGCATTATACAAATGAAGTCAAACAACCTATGAACTGAGTCTAATTCGGTTTAAAGTGATTGTAAAGAGTTTTTTTTTTGTGACAATGGAAGCATTGATTTGATTTGTACCATTCCTATTTTCAGTCCGACATCTGTGGTTCTTGCGATTCCACTAAATAACGCCTTTTTATATGCCAACATTGTAATTGGCTTGTGAACGCCATAAAGACTACAGTTTTCACCTGATTTGAATGAAATTTGGTGTGAACATTTATATTCATGAGATCTTGGACAAGTTCGAATGTGGCTATTTTTCGTTGAACGGTTTTTTAGTTATCGCCCTTGACTTAGTCGAAACGCATCAAAATTGGTTTGTGATCGCTATAGAGACTATATAGTTCTCATCTGATTTGAATGAAATTTGGTATGATCATTTATATTGATGAGATCTTCGACAAGTTTGATATTTATGATATTTCCGTGAACAGTTTTTGAGTTATTGCCCCTGACTTAGTCAAAACATGTTGAAATTGTCTTTTAAACACAATAGACTTCAGTTTTCATCTGATTTGAATTAAATTTTGTGTGATCATTTATATTGATGAGATCTTGGTCAAGATTGATATTGACAATATTTCCTTGAATGGTTTTCGAGTTATTGACAGATTAAAGTAGTACTAGACCTTTCAATATGTTCGCAAGGGGATTCCGAAACGTGTTCGGAAAGTGCGAACATATTGAAAGGTCCCAAAAACATCTAAACACCCTGCATTCCATAAATTCCTACACCAAAAACACCTTCAATCAATTCCTACTCCATACTCACCCTACATTCCATCAATTCCCACCCGAAAAAGAACCTATTCACCCTACATTTCATTATTAAAATTAACTCAAATTCAAAAACAGACCACAATTTCTACTCCAATTTTAAACCTTAAAAATGGCAAATAAAAATTACATACTAGATTCAATCTTTAAATTATATGATCCAATTCGTTAATCGTTTAACAAGAAAAAAAAAGTTGAATGATGGTGGTAGAATTACCTTCGAAATTAATTCATTTAATTAACGAATTGGTTGCTTCTTTCCGATGCTTATTTCAGATGCGATTTCAAAATTAAAGATGGAACTCTCAATGAAAATCGTGTACCACAAACTAATACAACGTTAAAAAACAATTTCTTTTCATCTTTATTTAGCGAGATGGTTTTGGAAGCTGGTTCAAATCCGATAGAAACAATTAAACACCCTGGAGAATTCAATACAATGTTGAAAACAGTTTTATATCTGTAGTATTTTCATACATCTATTAATTTATCGGATGTTACTCTTTCTTATTGGTTTGTATACTTATCGGATGGTACGACTAACTATCTGCTTGGCAACCTCTGCGCATGTCATTCTTTTGAATAAACAGATTGTACCAGACAGCCATCTTGTTGAGTCATGCTTTTTCATGCTGCGATATTCAGCTGAACCCCCCAAAATATTAGTGGCGACGAGGATAGCTAGCTGAAGATCAACTCAAGTAGGAATATTCAGTTGAATATTTCACGATGGCGGCAGCCCATATCGGAAAAATTGAAGCTTTCAACGACTCTGAAGAAACATTCGAAAACTACATCAAGAGACTCGAACAGTTTTTTTGTGGTGAACGATTTTGAAGATGATAAAAAAGCTTCAGCGTTTCTTACAGTCGTCAGACCAAAAACATATAGGTTGTTAAAGAACCTGGTCGCTCCTGTTAGTCCAAACGACAGAACTTTTGCAGAGAATGTTGATACCTTGAAGGGGCACTTTGAAACAAAACCACTGATCATTTTTGAGAGGTATAAATTTCACTCCAGGAATCAGAGGGAAGGAGAAACGGTAGCCTCATACATTGTTGAACTTAAGAGCCTAGCCAAAACCTGTGATTTTCGGACATTCTTAGATGACGCATTACGTGACAGACTGGTCATAAATAAAACTGGATTGGTCAAAATTTCAAAATCCAGATTGAGCATGCTGAGATAAACGTGTTATTGAAAAAATATCCAAATTTGTTCAATAAAAACATTGGTACGTTAAAAGACTTATAAGGCGGATATAATGTTGTCAAAGGAGGCGCCACCGATCTTAAGAAAGCTCATCCAGTCCCGTATGCACTGAAAGAAGCAGTAGAGAAGGAACTCGTGAGACTCGCCTGTTAGCAGAAATTGCATGAACAACATCCAGGTTCTGCAGAATGAAGTCCTTGGGGAGATGTTATTTATGGTGGCCAGGGTTGGACCACGATGTTGAACAAATGGTTGGGTCGTGTGGAGTTTGTCAGTCTGTGAGAAAACTACTGGCACCTTGGATGTGGCCAACCCGGGTTTGGGAACGTATTCATGTGGATTTTTCAGAAAAAGACCAACAATCTTTTCTGGTGCTAATTGACAGCCATTCGAAATGGATCGTAGTGGTGCACATATGTAATGTTCATAAACATTCAGCAACTAGTGGGAAGACCATCGAAGTGTTACGTACCATTTTTGCTGCCTAGGGTTTACCCGAGAGGTTAGTTTCAGACAATGGCCCACAGTTTAATTCGGTTGAATTCGAACAATTTTTGAAACAAACGTTAGTGCCTGCTGACCATCCTGCATCCAATGGGGCTGCAGAACGCTCAGTCCAGATCTTAAAAGACTCTCTCCTCAAACAAGTGTTAGACAAACAGACAAATCTGACCATGGCTCATTGATTACCAGATTTTTTCTTTTTTTTTTTTTTCAATCCTATTTTCCCATTACCAATGATAGGGCCTTGGCTAATTGTCTTACAGAGTCATATATATGTATTTTAAATCAAATAATAACTTATAAAACTATAATAATTCATTATAATAAAATGAAAATCAAATAATATTAAACAGAAGTAAATATATAATATATAGGCTCATATTATATCTCGATTAAGGCTTTAAGGATCTGCACATATTCCTAAATTCTGTTGCATATGTAGTTTGACTAAGTTTGGACCCTGTCTGTAATATTAAGATATATTTTTGTAAATAGGTAATTAGTTTTCTAAAAGAGGGTGGATTATTGTTTTTTGCGCATGTATAGATGAAATATTTGCATAGTAAAATCATGATATTTAGAGGAATTTGATGTGGATGGTTATTTATCCCAAATATGATAATAGTAGTTGTAAATTCAAAATCAGTATTATTTTCCTTGAGAAGGTTTGATAAATCTTTCCATAGTGAAGAAACATATGAACAAGAAATAAAAATCTTCTACATGTGTCTTACAAAAAGTACAAGTATTAAATTCCGAGATTTTAATTAATTTTAGATACGATTTTGTTGGTAGAATCCTGTGTAACAATCTGAACTGAAACCATTGTAAATTTGAATCTGGAATTAAATTGAAGTGATTGCCAAGAGTAAATTTCCAGTCAATATCAAAAATTTTATTCCATTTAGAAATTGCAGTTGGACAGGCCTCTGATTTAGTTAAAAGATTATATATATTTTGGCATCCTGAAGAGTTTTTTAAAATTTGTTCTAGTATATAGGAATAAAAGGACGTGTAGTTGGTGATGTACTTATGGTATTTTGGATATTTTTTGTTTTAAAATATTTTTTTATACAGTTTATCAGACCATGGTATTTCAAGAATGATTGTATTTTCAAGTTATATTTTATTTCTAGTTCTTGTTTTGACAAGAATTCACATTGTTTATTAAACAAATCGCCCAGAAAAGTCACCCCATTTTTGTGCCATGATTGATAAAATATGTGGTTACTACTAATTTTTAATGAACTATTATACCGTAAGGGAATTTTTAAAACATTGGAAATATCAAGTTTCTTTATTATTATTTGGTATGAATTTAATATATCTTTCTAAAAAATTTTTAACACTCAATCTTTATTATATTGATAAAAGCATCTCCAAAATTAGCTAAATTATGTAAACTATATGTATATATGGTGAAATTGGGTTTCCCTGATGACATCCTCTTAAGAATGTAAAAGGTTCTGATAAAATTCCATTTTGAACAATAGAAGCTCTTATATCTTTATTCAGAATATTGATCCAAATTTTAATATTTTGACAAAATTTGAAAAAATCCAATATTTCATTAACAAATGACCAGGCCACAGAATCAAAGGCTTTTTCAAAATCAATTAATAATAACAGTCCAGGTATATCATGGTTTTCTGTGAAATTCATTAAGTCATAAACTAAGCGGGTATTTTCGCCTATGTAACGACCACTTATAAAACTGGTCTGAGAATCAGATATTAGGATATTTAGCACAGATTTTATACGATAAGCATTACAACCAGATAACAGTTTGTAAAATACAATTAAAAGAGTAAAGGGTCTCCAATTTTATATGTTTTCGCGAGGTTTATTTCCTTTGGGGATACAAGTAATAATACCAAATCTTTGGTTTATAGGTAAAGTTTGTGTATTATATATCTCATGTATAGATCTTAGAATAAAAGTTTTAAGATGTGGCCAAAACAGTTTATAGAATTCTGATGGAAAACCAGTTGAACCAGGAGTTTTGTCAGATTTCATTTTTTTTAGTACATTTTGCAATTCAGTTTCTGTAATTTCGCATTTTAAAGGGATGGATTGGTTGTTATTTAATTTACGAACATTACAATTCTCTAGTAATTCATTCAGGTTACGGTCTATAATTTCAGTATTTCTGCTATCATATAAATTAGAATAAAAGATTTTAATCTCATTTAGAATTTCCTTTTGATCCTCTACTATCCTACCTGAGTTTAATTTGATAAATTGAAAAGTTTTATTAGTGTAATTATGGGATTCTAAGTTACAAAAAAATTAAGATGGTTTTTCTCCATCTTCAATCCATGCAGATTTTGAACGTATCATTTCACCTTTTATCTTTGGTTTTCTATTTTATTTATTAATTCTTGTTCTTTTTTATTTTGTTCTCGTTTTTTTATATATAGAATAGCTAATGGATATAGATCTTAATTCCATGAGTAATGTTGAGAAGAAAGCAGAATCAGAGATATCAAATTGTAGATTCTTCTCATCAATTTTTTCAATATTATCTTGATTGTATAGAATAATAGCATATTGTTTTTTGATCTGTTTAATTTTACTGATTATAGAATCAATATACTCTTTGTCCTGAAAAAGACTTTAATTTAAGTCTGTTTAATTTCCAGAGTCCCTTACCATGTTTAAATTTATTTATAGCTAAATCTAACTGTACAGTAGAATGGTCGGATCTGTAGCCTGCATTTATTTTAATATTTTTTAATATGATTTGTAAAATTTTCTGATACTAAAAAGTATCAAGTCTGGCCTGTTTTTTTGGTTTATTTTTACGCCATGTATATCTTTTCAATTTTGGGTTTAATATTCAGAAATAGTAAGTTTGCAATCGGACATAATCTGAAATAAATTTTGTCTTGCTTTTGGATTATTAATATGGAGATAATTATATGTATCAAGAGCAGGGTCCATAACTAGGTTAAAGTCCTCACAAACAACTGAAAAAGTATTGCCGGCTTCTAATATAAATACTCTAATCTGTTCGAAAAAGTTTGGGTCATTTTTATTTCGTGCATAAATATTGATCAAACTGAATATTAAATTTTCCACCTTTCATCCTTTTTGATAGTTTTTATCTTAAATTCAATATTATTATTTATCAAGATAGCCACACCTCGAGAATTGGACGAGAATGAATTGGAGATACATTTAAAACCCCATTTGATTTCTATTTTATTTTCATCTTTTTCGTTAAAGTGGTTATCTTGTAAACAGAGAATATTGAAATTTTTTTGTTTGTAATACTGGATGACATCTTTTCGTTTTTCTGGGGAACCAATACCTTGACAATTTATAGTTATTATACTTATTGTGTTACTCATTAATTAATATTTGTGATTTTTTTTTCAAAAATACGATATATGAGCCTATAATATTTGCTAGGATTTTATTTGTTATTTTTTAAGTGAAGAGTAGATAATAATTCATAAAAACAAAATAAGTGTAAAAAGAAAAGTTCACTAATGGGAAAAAATATAATAAACTAATATTGAAATACATAATTATTATATAAGTACAAGTGCTTTAATCAAAGTGTTCTTTCACTTTGTTTGTATAACTTTACTGGGCATCAACTTCAAAAGCAAAAACAAAACCCCACAAAAAAACCCCAAAACATTGACTTGGAGGAAATAGAATATATAGACATACAAACAAAACATAAAACAAGAGAAAAAAAAATGCATGGGCATTTGAAGATTTCAAATATAAAACTTTTTTTTTTTAATTAAAACATCATTTTCTAAGATACCTTTTTGATTGATAAGTTCTGTTGATAAACATAAAACAGTTGCTTTTTTTTTTATTAAACATCATTTTCTAAGATACCTTTTTGATTGATAAGTTCTGTTGATAAATATAAATAAAGTATGCATGGGCATTTGAAGATTTCAAATAGAAAACAGTTGCTTTTTTACTAAAACATCATTTTCTAAGATACCTTTTTGAATTATAAGTTCTGTTGATAAATATAAATAAAGTATGCATGGACATTTGAAGATTTCATATATAAACAGTTGCTTTTTTATTAAAACATTTTTTAAGATACCTTTTTGATTGATAAGTTCTGTTGATAAATATAAATAAAGTATGCATGGACATTTGAAGATTTCAGATATAAAACAGTTGCTTTTTTATTAAAACATTTTTTAAGATACCTTTTTGATTGATAAGTTCTGTTGATAAATATAAATAAAGTATGCATGGGCATTTGAAGATTTCAAATATAAAACAGTTGCTTTTTTATTAAAACATCATTTTCTAAGATACCTTTTTGATTGATAAGTTCTGTTGATAAATATAAATAAAGTATGCAAGGGCATTTGATGATTTCAAATATAAAACAGTTGCTTTTTTTTATTAAAACATCATTTTCTCAGATACCTTTTTGATTGATAAGTTCTGTTGATAATTATAAATAAAGTATGCATGGGCATTTGAAGATTTCAAATATAACACAGTTGCTTCGAGTTG
This sequence comes from Lottia gigantea, assembly GCF_000327385.1. Classification (NCBI taxonomy): domain Eukaryota; kingdom Metazoa; phylum Mollusca; class Gastropoda; family Lottiidae; genus Lottia; species Lottia gigantea. The sequence continues at coordinate 288,097 of NW_008709073.1, forward strand.
GTATTTTCTAAACATTATGGTAAGGTTCAATGCTAGTGTGACCAACAGTTACAGTTGAGTATTGGGTCTTAATTTAAGTTTTGGAGCAGCATCCAGCTGTCTCAAAACTTCAAATTTATCTTCATATAAGTCTATCTTCACACGCCTTTTAACTTAATAATTTTCTCGCCATTATTTCCTCCCAAAAATCTGATACATGTATCCTATTTTCATTTAGTAAATCATGTTTTTTGATGTATTTAGACATGCATGTGATGCATATTCCTTTTCATTCAGTTCCACAAGCAAAAAATATTTATTATGATTTCCATGATTATTAATGTAGCAGTAGGAACCAGTATTCTTCTTATATATTTCAGATTCTGAAGATTATGTCTTTCCATTTCAAATATTTTATATTATTATTCAGACTAACTGCATAAACAATTCTCTCTCACATGCCCACATGCCTGTGGCTGTGCTTTCGTAACATAACTTTTTGTTACAACCTAAAATTCCAAACGGGAAAAAAAATTGGACTTGAGGTAGCTCGAGCTTATAGACCCAACAGGAAATATTAGCTCAAATTGGATAAAGCCCTAATGAGAATGAGCACAAACGGATAGACAATATTATTGATACAAGGCTATAAACATAAAATGCCAATAATTGGAATAGTAATAATTACATTGAATTTTTTATTTCGTCATTAAAATCATCGGATTTAAGTATTTAATTTCTTGTTCACAAAATGGTAGGCTGTTTTGAATTATTTCTTTAACAAGTTGAATCTAAGCCAATACAAAATTGCATTGACTTTGTTTACTGGAATATATAGCATTTGTAAACAGAGAATATTGAAATTTTTTTGTTTGTAATACTGGATGACATCTTTTCGTTTTTCTGGGGAACCAATACCTTGACAATTTATAGTTATTATACTTATTGTGTTACTCATTAATTAATATTTGTGATTTTTTTTTCAAAAATACGATATATGAGCCTATAATATTTGCTAGGATTTTATTTGTTATTTTTTAAGTGAAGAGTAGATAATAATTCATAAAAACAAAAGGTACAAGAAGTGTAAAAAGAAAAGTTCACTAATGGGAAAAAATATAATAAACTAATATTGAAATACATAATTATTATATAAGTACAAGTGTTTTAATCAAAGTGTTCTTTCACTTTGTTTGTATAACTTTACTGGGCATCAACTTCAAAAGCAAAAACAAAACCACCACAAAAAAACCCCAAAACATTGACTTGGAGGAAATAGAATATATAGACATACAAACAAAACATAAAACAAGAGAAAAAAAAATGCATGGGCATTTGAAGATTTCAAATATAAAACTTTTTTTTTTTATTAAAACATCATTTTCTAAGATACCTTTTTGAATGATAAGTTCTGTTGATAAATATAAATAAAGTATGCATGGACATTTGAAGATTTCAAATATAAAACAGTTGCTTTTTTATTAAAAGATTTTTTAAGATACCTTTTTGATTGATAAGTTCTGTTGATAAATATAAATAAAGTATAAATAAAGTATGCATGGGCATTTGAAGATTTCAAATATAAAACAGTTGCTTTTTAATTAAAAGATTTTTTAAGATACCTTTTTGATTGATAAGTTCTGTTGATAAATATAAATAAAGTATGCATGGGCATTTGAAGATTTCAAATATAAAACAGTTGCTTTTTTTTTTTTATTAAAACATCATTTTCTAAGATACCTTTTTGATTGATAAGTTCTGTTGATAAATATAAATAAAGTATGCAAGGGCATTTGAAGATTTCAAATATAAAACAGTTGCTTTTTTTTTTATTAAACATCATTTTCTAAGATACCTTTTTGAATAATAAGTTCTGTTGATAAATAAAAATAAAGTATGCAAGGGCATTTGAAGATTTCAAATATAAAAGTGGCTTTTTTTTTTTATTAAAACATCATTTTCTAAGATACCTTTTTGATTGATAAGTTCTGTTGATATATATAAATAAAGTATGCAAGGGCATTTGAAGATTTCAAATATAAAACAGTTGCTTTTTTTTTA
>NW_008709073.1:290186-291977 GCF_000327385.1 Lottia gigantea
ATTCTGAAATAAATACCTCTTATTGGCCAATTTGAGAACTTAATTTTTTTGCTCAAGAAGTGGTATCGTTTTAAGAATACAGTATCCTAGACAGCTGTAAAATGCATTATACAAATGAAGTCAAACAACCTATGAACAGAGTGATTTAAAGTGATTGTAAAGAGTTTTTTTTTTGTGACAATGGAAGCATTGATTTGATTTGTACCATTCCTATTTTCAGTCCGACATCTGTGGTTCTTGCGATTCCACTAAATAACGCCTTTTTATATGCCAACATTGTAATTGGCTTGTGAACGCGATAAAGACTACAGTTTTCACCTGATTTGAATGAAATTTGGTGTGAACATTTAAATTCATGAGATCTTGGACAAGTTTGAATGTGGCTATTTTTCGTTGAACGGTTTTTTAGTTATCGCCCTTGACTTAGTCGAAACGCATCAAAATTGGTTTGTGATCGCTATAGAGACTATATAGTTCTCATCTGATTTGAATGAAATTTGGTATGATCATTTATATTGATGAAATCTTCGACAAGTTTGATATTTATGATATTTCCGTGAACAGTTTTTGAATTATTGCCCCTGACTTAGTCAAAACATGTTGAAATTGTCTTTTAAACACAATAGACTTCAGTTTTCATCTGATTTGAATTAAATTTTGTGTGATCATTTATATTGATGAGATCTTGGTCAAGATTGATATTGACAATATTTCCTTGAATGGTTTTAGAGTTATTGACAGATTAAAGTAGTACTAGACCTTTCAATATGTTCGCAAGGGGATTCCCGAACGTGTTCGGAAAGTGCGAACATATTGAAAGGTCCCAAAAAAGACCTAAACACCCTACATTTCATAAATTCTTACACCAAAAACATCTAAACACCCTGCATTCCATAAATTCCTACACCAAAAACACCTTCAATCAATTCCTACTCCATACTCACCCTACATTCCATCAATTCCCACCCGAAAAAGAACCTATTCACCCTACATTTCATTATTAAAATTAACTCAAATTCAAAAACAGACCACAATTTCTACTCAAATTTTAAACCTTAAAAATGGCAAATAAAAATTACATACTAGATTCAATTTTTAAATTATATGATCCAATTCGTTATTCATTTAACAAGAAAAAAGAAGTTGAATGATGGTGGTAGAATTACCTTCGAAATTAATTCATTTAATTAACGAATTGGTTGCTTCTTTCCGATGCTTATTTCAGATGCGATTTTAAAATTAAAGATGGAACTCTCAATGAAAATCGTGTACCACAAACTAATACAACATTAAAAAACAATTTCTTTTCATCTTTATTTAGCAATATGGTTTTGGAAGCTAGTTCAAATCCGATAGAAACAATTAAACACCCTGGAGAATTCAATACAATGTTGAAAACAGTTTTATATCTGTAGTATTTTCATACATCTATTAATTTATCGGATGTTACTCTTTCTTATTGGTTTGTATACTTATCGGATGGTACGACTAACTATCTGCTTGGCAACCTCTGCGCATGTCATTCTTTTGAATAAACAGATTGTACCAGACAGCCATCTTGTTGAGTCATGCTTTTTCATGCTGCGATATTCAGCTGAACCCCCCAAAATATTAGTGGCGACGAGGATAGCTAGCTGAAGATCAACTCAAGTAGGAATATTCAGTTGAATATTTCACGATGGCGGCAGCCCATATCGGAAAAATTGAAGCTTTCAACGACTCTGAAGAAACATTCGAAAACTACATCAAGAGACTCGAACAGTTTTTTTGTGGTGAACGATTTTGAAGATG
>NW_008709073.1:292622-294203 GCF_000327385.1 Lottia gigantea
AGATGACGCATTACGTGACAGACTGGTCATAAATAAAACTGGATTGGTCAAATTTCAAATCCAGATTGAGCATGCTGAGATAAACGTGTTATTGAAACAATATCCAAATTTGTTCAATAAAAACATTGGTACGTTAAAAGACTTATAAGGCGGATATAGTGTTGTCAAAGGAGGCGCCACCGATCTTAAGAAAGCTCATCCAGTCCCGTATGCACTGAAAGAAGCAGTAGAGAAGGAACTCGTGAGACTCGCCTGTTAGCAGAAATTGCATGTACAACATCCAGGTTCTGCAGAATGAAGTCCTTGGAGAGATGTTATTTATGGTGGCCAGGGTTGGACCACGATGTTGAACAAATGGTTGGGTCGTGTGGAGTTTGTCAGTCTGTGAGAAAACTACTGGCAAAAGCACCCTTAATACCTTGGATGTGGCCAACCCGGGTTTGGGAACGTATTCATGTGGATTTTGCAGAAAAAGACCAACAATCTTTTCTGGTGCTAATTGACAGCCATTCGAAATGGATCGTAGTGGTGCACATATGTAATGTTCATAAACATTCAGCAACTAGTGGGAAGACCATCGAAGTGTTACGTACCATTTTTGCTGCCTAGGGTTTACCCGAGAGGTTAGTTTCAGACAATGGCCCACAGTTTAATTCGGTTGAATTCGGTTGAACAAACGTTAGTGCCTGCTGACCATCCTGCATCCAATGGGGCTGCAGAACGCTCAGTCCAGATCTTAAAAGACTCTCTCCTCAAACAAGTGTTAGACAAACAGACAAATCTGACCATGGCTCATTGATTACCAGATTTTTTCTTTTTTTTTTTTTTCAATTCTATTTTCCCATTACCAATGATAGGGCCTTGGCTAATTGTCTTACAGAGTCATATGTATTTTAAATCAAATAATAACTTATAAAACTATAATAATTCATTATAATAAAATGAAAATCAAATAATATTAAACAGAAGTAAATATATAATATATAGGCTCATATTATATCTCGATTAAGGCTTTAAGGATCTGCACATATTCCTAAATTCTGTTGCATGTGTAGTTTGACTAAGTTTGGACCCTGTCTGTAATATTAAGATATATTTTTGTAAATAGGTAATTAGTTTTCTAAAAGAGGGTGGATTATTGTTTTTTTGCGCATGTATAGATGAAATATTTGCATAGTAAAATCATGATATTTAGAGGAATTTGATGTGGATGGTTATTTATCCCAAATATGATAATAGAAGTTGTAAATTCAAAATCAGTATTATTTTCCTTGAGAAGGTTTGATAAATCTTTCCATAGTGAAGAAACATATGAACAAGAAATAAAAATCTTCTACATGTGTCTTACAAAAAGTACAAGTATTAAATTCCGAGATTTTAATTAATTTTAGATACGATTTTGTTGGTAGAATCCTGTGTAACAATCTGAACTGAAACCATTGTAAATTTGAATCTGGAATTAAATTGAAGTGATTGCCAAGAGTAAATTTCCAGTCAATATCAAAAATTTTATTCCATTTAGAAATTGCAGTTGGACAGGCCTCTGATTTAGTTAAAAGATTATATATATTTTGGCATCCT
>NW_008709073.1:294253-296647 GCF_000327385.1 Lottia gigantea
TCACTAATGGGAAAAAATATAATAAACTAATATTGAAATACATAATTATTATATAAGTACAAGTGCTTTAATCAAAGTGTTCTTTCACTTTGTTTGTATAACTTTACTGGGCATCAACTTCAAAAGCAAAAACAAAACCCCACAAAAAAACCCCAAAACATTGACTTGGAGGAAATAGAATATATAGACATACAAACAAAACATAAAACAAGAGAAAAAAAAATGCATGGGCATTTGAAGATTTCAAATATAAAACTTTTTTTTTTTATTAAAACATCATTTTCTAAGATACCTTTTTGAATGATAAGTTCTGTTGATAAATATAAATAAAGTATGCATGGACATTTGAAGATTTCATATATAAACAGTTGCTTTTTTATTAAAAGATTTTTTAAGATACCTTTTTGATTGATAAGTTCTGTTGATAAATATAAATAAAGTATAAATAAAGTATGCATGGGCATTTGAAGATTTCAAATATAAAACAGTTGCTTTTTTTTAATAAAACATCATTTTCTAAGATACCTTTTTGATTGATAAGTTCTGTTGATAAATATAAATAAAGTATGCATGGGCATTTGAAGATTTCAAATATAAAACAGTTGCTTTTTTTTAATAAAACATCATTTTCTAAGATACCTTGTTGATTGATAAGTTCTGTTGATAAATATAAATAAAGTATGCAAGGGCATTTGAAGATTTCAAATATAAAACAGTTGCTTTTTTTTATTAAAACATCATTTTCTCAGATACCTTTTTGATTGATAAGTTCTGTTGATAATTATAAATAAAGTATGCATGGGCATTTGAAGATTTCAAATATAACACAGTTGCTTCGAGTTGGTATTTTCTAAACATTATGGTAAGGTTCAATGCTAGTGTGACCAACAGTTACAGTTGAGTATTGGGTCTTAATTTTTGCTTAAGTTTTGAAGCAGCATCCAGCTGTCCAGCTGTAGCTCGAGCTTATAGACCCAACAGGAAATATTAGCTCAAATTGGATAAAGCCCTAATGAGAATGAGCACAAACGGATAGACAATATTATTGATACAAGGCTATAAACATAAAATGCCAATAATTGGAATAGTAATAATTACATTGAATTTTTTATTTCGTCATTAAAATCATCGGATTTAAGTATTTAATTTCTTGTTCACAAAATGGTAGGGCTGTTTTGAATTCTTTCTTTAACAAGTTGAATCTAAGCCAGTACAAAATTGCATTGACTTTGTTTACTGGAATATATAGCATTCAAGGTCGCACATGTCAATTATTTATCATTTCTGGAGTTACATCAACGAAGGTCCTCACAAAATTGGGTCATCTGAATGTACCAAGTAGCAGTTTTTGTAAATACGTCCCAGATTAGAAACAAATGAAATGCTTAATTGCTTATGGTACATAAAACATTTCCAGGATCTATAACAAAAAGTATTTTACCTTGAGATACAGAGAAGATATTTCTAGAATTTGGTGATAGACATATATCAGTAACAGCTCTGTAATACAAAATAAACAAGAAAAATATTGAGTTGACTTCTATCATGGTATAGAGTTTGTTTACATATCCAGTTGATTGCAAAATATTTAAGTATATATGTGTACTCCAACATGCACTGGGACCGTAACCTATAGCTCAATGCACGCCATCACTTATTATTATTGCTATTTGTTTTGTTTTATTTACACAGGGAAAACGAACAATGTTCACTAAAGTGCCAGGCAAGACAACATACACCCACTACCATATTAAAAAAATAATAACTATATTTATAAGTCAAGACAAAACCTCAAAATCAGTACATCAAATTATCATCAAATTAAAACATGAACAAGGTCTTATCGACATACACACAAGGGCAATAACTCCCCCGATTATTACGATTAGCCTGGTAGATGAGCTGAGAGCTGGGAAAAAATTCTCAAAGAAATGATTTTCGTTTTACTTGAAAGTACATGCCTAATAGACTTCCAAGTCCCAAAAAATCCGGCTAAGGGAAAAAATTTCATGACTGATTGAAATTAATGAATTCTCTCGTTTTGACTGCAATATCAGAATTTTTAACTTTTGATCTGGAAAAATAATTATCGAAGAAATGATTTTGGTTTAATTTGAAAAAAATTGTCTAATAAGTTTCCCTGAAAAAAGTCCCCAAAGAGTCCCACTTGCGGATTTTATTTTAATAGGATTCAAAATTCAAGAAGACGGTTGCATGACATGTTTTTATCAATGCACATATTTCTCGCTATACCATGTGAGGTATCAAATCATGTTTCCGGGTTGTCAGGGAATTGCATTATTGTTGTCTGGGGCATGGTCAATTATCTCCCCTTATCATTTATCTCCCTTGAATAGTTAAGATTGTCACAGTGAAAATTATTGTGTAAAACCA
>NW_008709073.1:297408-311208 GCF_000327385.1 Lottia gigantea
AAATTGGACTTGGCAGTTAGTAATTTGAATCAACCTTCAATAACTACCAACGTATCTAACGGTGGACTTATTAATCACCTGTCCGTTGTTGAAAATGCCAATCATCTTCAGAAATCACTCCAAACCAAACTCCTACCCAAGCCCATACCAAACCACCCAACATTAAGTTCCCTAAATTAGATTTACGCAAATTCAATGGAGATCCATCACTATGGCACCCCTTTTGGGAGACGTTTTCCACAGCCAACCATGAGAATACAAAACTATCAGCCCAGCTGCTGAATCAGTGTGAGGACTAGCCTTGACATCCATTCTACTAAAACGATTCCGAAATAGACAACAGATTGTTGGACGTCATATGAAAAATTTAGTCAAATTACAAATCATCCACGACATGAGGAATCTAAAAGGCATTCGCCAACTCTAAGACATAAGAACGTAAGAAGTCTAAAATCCATGGGCATCATCATCTTTTGGAAGTCTATTATCACCTATTGTAATTGAGAAACTACCCGTTAAGTTGCAGTTGATAATAAGTCGAAAGGTAAAGAAGGACGAATGGGATCTCGATGAAATTTTAGAAATTATCGAGAGAGAAGTGGAACCCAGAGAAAGGACCAGTTATTGCCACCAATCATACCAAACCAATACTTTTACAAAACAAAACCAATTCCAGAAAAGACCACAATATTCTAACCAATCAACCGCAGCAACATTGCTCACCAGCGATAGTAACCAATGGACACCAACTTGCACATATTGCCATGGACAACATTCTTCTAATTCATGCAAAACTGTATCCAGCATTGAGAACAAAAAACAATTCCTGATTCAATCCAAGAGATGCTTTATACGCTTACGCAAGATCCTGTCCAAAATGCCATTTACGCCACCATATAAGTATTTGTCCAGAAGCCCACAACCACGACCTACACAAAATCAAACTGCTAGAGCTAATGTCTTCAACACAGACACCACCTTATGTGGTGAGAACTTATGTCACAACTGAACTAAAGCAAAACCTGATGTTACCAACAGATGAAACCTTGCAAGAAGTAGAGGTCGTGAAGATCTCCATTCAAACTACACAAAGAAAACCTATCACTGTAACTGCATCGCCGTACCACTTATCTGCCAACCATTGTCCTGTCATGATCTATCTTAAGTCCAGGACATGTACAAGCATTTATCCGGTTTAAGGTTAGCTGATTATATAGAACCCAGATCAAATGGAGCAATCCATATCCATATTGGATCAGACCACTTTTGGGATTTCACCACTGGACGAGTCAAACAGGGGGAGGAAGGTCCCATAGCAGTAGAGACGACCATAGGATGGATTCTGTCAGGACCATCACTTTGCCAAGGAGCATACTCTTGTCACAGCTTTACACGTTGGACTTAACTTACAACAACTTAAAAGGTTTTGGAACTTGGAAGCTATTGGAGTTCAACCAAACCAAAACATATAAAACGACCCAACTCAATCCATAACTTTCTGAGAAGCTTCCTTGGAAAAATCCACATCCCATGCTTCCAGACAACTAACAGATTTGTCATAAAAGATTGGAGGGATGTTACCAATGACCCAAAGCTGCTTCAGGATTATGATAATATCATCCAGTATCAACTTCAACAAGGAATTGTCGAAATAGTGAAGTCTAAAGGTTTGTTTAAACGCCATGTTCAATCCATGAAAAGATGTCTAAAAAGAGTTCTTGGAAAGAGTAAGCTCACATACGACGAATGTGAGGTTGAAGCCACACTCAACTCAAGACCGATTTCATATGTATCCATCGAGGACTTCGAGGAACCACTTACCCCATCACACCTTCTAACTGGTCATCGAATTCTGAATCTACCTATTTCGAACAGGAAACTGATGATGAAGATTCAACCCAATGGAGTTCAGAGTATTTGTCGGAGCTAAGACCTTCACATTGCAACCAAGTGAACAGAACTAAGCCATTTCTGTTGGAAATGTCATTTTGGTTTCAAATGAAAATCTACCTAGAGGGCAGTGGAAACTAGGTAGGATTACAGCCTTAATTAAAAGCTCAGATGACATGATTAGAGGAGCGACTATTAAAACATCTACCAAAACCGGAAAACCAGCCACAATTAATCAACCCATACAATTAATGTATCCCACAAGAAATCCACCACATGAAATTCATCCACCACATGAAATTCATCCACCAATAATTGACCCAAAACCAAGAAGAAGAGCCACACTAATAGCTGACAAGAAGAGAAAATCTTGGTTACCAGATTTGATATAGACTTTGTGTTAAATCATAAGTGAACATTATCATTTGGACATTGTAGACCACGGACATTGTGATGACTGTGATCAGAATTTATCTCAGGTCATCAGGGGGGAGTGTCATGTTATCTCCCCTTATCATTTATCTCCCTTGAATAAAATTCGTGAGGGTGAAAAAGTGATACTTTGATGGAAAATCGATGAGTTGTACGGAAAACCACGATCACGTTCCGGAAATATCCGAATGTATGCTAATGTATGCGTGACGTAACTTATGGACTTAACGCGGTGGTTTCTGGGAACGCTACACTGACAGATAAACAATGTGGCGGGCGTTATGTATTATAATGAAAACGATTCGTCAAGCACCCACAGTTCATCTCATTCTGAAGACGAAGAAGATGAATACCAAATGTTTGGGGTGTGGTGGACTACCAGTTCGAGCCAGTTAGGCGTCCTCAGGAAGGGGTGACTGACAGTGAAAGGCCAAACCAGGACGATGACACTGCCGAAATTCATGAAAATGGAGATCGATTGGGAAATAAATTTATAATGACTGGTTCGTAGCGTTCATTTTGTATTAAAAATCGCCCGCTTCAAAATATTCATATCTCCTCTCGATGAAAAACTTTACAGAATTAAAATATCTTGATTATTCTTTGAGATATTCCATAATGAATGGGGTAAATAGTGGAGAAATATGGTCGTTATTTGTATGAATTCTTCACTCATTTTATAAGTGATATACGGAACAAGTCATTATAAGATTAAAACTATTTTATAATACATGTAACTTAATTATAATTTATTTTAAAAACAAAAGGATATTTTCATAACATCTTGAGTTCCTACATTCCCAAGTCTGAATTGGTAAAACACACACATCGGATAGGCCTACCAAATAATGTTAAGTGAAAGTAGACCTTCTGATCAAATAATTGAAATAATATGAAATTATCCGCTCAAAATATACTTTAAATTAAGAAATGATAGTTTTTAATCATTTATGAGTTTAGTGTTTGATATAAACTGAAATTTCATGAAATCAACTTCATTTTTCGCTTTTGTTACGCTTCAAAGGTGTTCCAAAATGGCCGCCATTACCACCATTTTATGCTGGAAAATTGATATTTCATCTTTTTGGCTAAGTTTAAATGCCGATTTTTTTTAGTATTAATTAAAAATAGGAACCTATAATATATTTCTAATGGGGTCTCATATGCGAATCGAATTTTAAAACACTTTTCTGGCTATGTCATCTTTCCAATTTAGAATATTTTCAATAAAAATAAAAAATTTTGAAGTGAAATAAATAACAGACTGAGAGTTTTCAGTCGGCGCCTTGAAGTCGGCCCTTTTCAATTGTACGAATTTGACCCATACCAGCGTCTTTTGGAAAGCCGTGTTAACTGTTTTCTTTACAGGTATAGCTGCAAAATTGCGCGATACCGAGCTTTGGCATTTTGATGTTAATATTGTAAACATTAACATAGCCTATCAAGGTTATGAGGTTAACGATGGTTCCAAAAATGACGTCATGTGGTCATGTGGTTAATACGACGTAATGGCGGACTGTCTTTGTAAACAAACCGGAATTAAACACAAATCGTCTTTGTTTTACTTATACATGTATCTTTATTATTGATTGTAAGATTGGAATTGGATACAATAGGATATATAAGTAATTATAGACTTTTCAGATTGAACGCACGTTCCATTTCATTCCACGTATTTATGCCAATGTGCGTTCAATCTGAAAAGACCCATCTATTCCCATCATACACACATATATACCCTATATTTCACCATATAAAGTCCCATCATAATACACACCTATCATATCCCTTATATTTTACCTTCAAATTACACATTTTAAAAATGATTTATTTATATAAAAACCTTGTTTAAAAACAGAATGAGTTTAATTTTAAAACACGAACAACACAAATTCGAAGGAGACGAATTCTTCTCAGCTCTATCATCTCTCATCCCAAAAGTAGCCAACTTTGTCTCAAACAACAAATCCCTTATTTCTTCTGGGACGCAAGCTCTTGGATCTGTATCAAAAGCAAGAGTAACTATAAGCAAAACAGTGAAAAGATCTAACGAGTTGAAAGAATTACAACATATAAGAGAAATGCGAAATAAAAGATTAGAAAACAAAAAAGGCAATGGTTTTAAAATTATTGGATAAAAATGTCAATGATCATTGTTCAAACTCCTAAAACTTATTTCGGTTCCGACATTCAATGATATCTTGCCAGGAAAGGTAACATACGCCCACTGGCAGCTGTCAGAAATGATTAAACAGTCTTTAGTGACTACAGGGTTGCACAATATAGCTAATAGAGTGAAACGTCAAGTCAGACACGATATTTCGGTGAAATATTATCCGATCATCGCGAAAATCGATAGGGATCATCTTCATAATGACATTGACATACAAAATAAAAATCAAAAGAATCTGTAAACAATTGTAGCCTGTAGAGTGAGCACGAGTTGCACAATATAGCTAATAGAGTAAAACGTCAGGTCAGACACGATATTTTGGTGAAAAATTATCCGATCATCACGAAAATCAATATGGATCATCTTGATAATGACATTGACACACAAAATAAAAATCCAAAGAATCTGTAAAGAATTGTAGCCTGTAGAGTGAGTACGAGTTGCACAATATAGCTAATAGAGTAAAACGTCAAGTCAGACACGATATTTCGGTGAAAAATTATCCGATCATCACGAAAATCAATAGGGATCATCTTCATAATGACATTGACACACAAAATAAAAATCAAAAGAATCTGTAAAAAATTGTAGCCTGTAGAGTGAGCACGAGCCAAATGTGAATGGACGGACCGACGGGGTGATTACAATATACGCCCATCTTACGTGTGGGCGTATAAAAATCATTAGGTTCTCTTCCCGGATTTCCATGGGCAAAATATCCTGGAGAAAAACATCTTCCAGGTCATAATTACACTGGTCCAGGTACAAGGTTAGATCTGCGTTTAGACCAAAACGATAAACCCAAACCAGGTGAAGAACCAGTCAATAGAGTTGACGCAGCAGCGCTCAAACACGATATACTATACAGAAATAAAGACATAACATCCAGACACGAAGCAGACAAACAAATGATAATCGAACTTGAAAACATTCCAAAACCAACATTCAAAGAGAGAATTCAACGAGCATTAATCATTAAACTCTTGAAAGCAAAGATGAAAATGGGTATGGGAATAGCAGATGAAATACACAAAGAATTTAGAAAAAACAAACATTTTTTAAAAGTTAAAGTGTTTGATAAAGATGGTCAGCAGATTTAATTCATATGCCAGTTGAAAGAGGATATAAATATTGTTTAACTGTTATAGATTTGTACACAAGATATACTTGGGTTATTCCTCTCAAAAACAAAACAGGTTTAGGTTATAAAGTCAATTAACGCACAACATAACTACGAAAATGAAATAAATAATTTAAATATCAAACCCAAATTTAAAGTCGGAGATCGCGTTCGTATTTTCAAATATAAAAGCAAATTCGAAAAAGGATACGTTGGATTTTGGACAAACGTATTATATATCGTAGATAAAGTAAACAGAATATCACCTCCAACATATGAATTAATCGATCAAGACAAAGAACAAATCATAGGTAGGTTCTATCAAAACAAACTTCAAAAAACTGACTTTTAAAAATGAATATCTTTCTCGATAAATACGGAACCGATACAACTACAAACTTTCAACTTATGAGATGGGCAAATGAGTTAAATATATCTCCGTTTTATTATTGTATGAGAGATGAAATAAATAATCTCAAATATAAGAAAGGTAAATTTTATGCCATAACAAATATACATGCTTCAGATCAAATAGGAGTTCATCACTCTGCTTTATACAAATAACTTTTATTTTTTCGATTCTTTTGGATTAGAACCCACTGAAGAGATAGTGAAATTAACTAATAAACCAATCAAATGTTCAATATTTCAATTTCAATTACCGGGTCAAAAGTTTTGTGGGCAACTTTCACTATGGGTTTTATATCAGTTGAGTTTAGGAAAACAGTTTGAAAAAATTATAATAAATTTAACTTAATAAAAATGGCGAACAAGTTTGGATTAGGTTCTTTACCTTTAGATACTAAAAAACATAACACTACAGCATGGATAAATAAAGCAAAACCTTACTTTGTAGATCAAATTGGAGATTCCTTACAAGATGATATTGATATGAATAATTTTTCCATAACTAATTTAAAGTTACCAGAAAATGACAATGATGCTGTTCACAAGAAATATTTAATGGAGCAATTAAATTTAATTGAAGTAGATAAAGACTATTTAAAAGAAAGGATAAATGATGTGAAAAAATGTTCAAACGACAAATAAATAATAAAAAAATTATTGATGAAAGTAAACTGAAAGAATTAGATTATATTGATGATACTAAATTACAACAAGAAGTAACAAGTTTAAAAAAATTTTATTCAACAACAATTAGTCAATGTAGTAGATAAAACTCAGTTACAAACTTTAAGTTCATTAATATCTAATTTAGATGATAAGATTACAAAGCAAAAAATAGATCTTAAACAACTAATAGCCAATATTAATCCAGGTATAAGTGAAGACAAATTAACCGCATTAGAAAGTAAACTTAGTGATGATAGTGAAATACAAAAACAAATAGTCGCTATTCAACAACAATTAGTCAATGTAGTAGATAAAACTCAGTTACAAACTTTAAGTTCATTAATATCTAATTTAGATGATAAGATTAAAAACCAAAAAAAAGATCTTAAACAACTAATAGATAATATTAATCCAGGTATAAGTGAAGACAAATTGCAACGGGAATTAACTAAATTTAAAACTGAATTACAAAAAGAAATAACAAATACCGTATACCCTGAAAAGGGATACACACCGAAGGGGTGCGCACTATACATGGTTAAATAATTTTTGAGTTTTTTTCCCCTTCAAATATACCGCGAATCGGTGTTGAGGATCCGCCAGTTTGTCTTCCTTCAATGCCATGTTGTTATGTTTTAAGATCGTTTCGGGAGTTATAACAACTCTTTAGACTTTAATGTATTTTATAAATATTTTGTATTAATATATTTCAAATTACTAAACTGAAATAGGTATATTAATGTGTTATTTTAACGCAAGTAATTTCGTAAAGAGAGACGTTCTACAGCGGTTACAAAATATTATCAAGTATTGCATCAATTTGAATAGCTTACCAGATATACTAGGGTTTTAATATTATCCTTCGTTTTTCCCAAATCATTCATCACAATACACATGGCAAATGAGAAACAAATACCTTTAATACTCTCACAATAGCTTACAGAATCCATGTGGTATTTTCGCGCCTATATAATTGAGCGGGAAAAAGTTCTGAACACAGAATTGAGGACAGTAGTAGAGTTTTTGTAAATCTATTATTCACAGTAGTCCAAACCTACTTGAATAAACTTATTATAAGATTAGGTGAAAAACAACAAGATCCAGTTAATTTGTAACACCACTGATTAATTTTATGAGTACATTCTGAATGGAAACTAGAGGCATGAGATCAAAGAAAGATCAAAGAATACTATGAACACCTGTTGTCCACGAGATCAGTGAATGGTGAATTGGGTGGATCACAGGCACTTGTTTCTATCCATATTAAGTTCTGCTGTAATATGTAGGGATAACAGACATTGCCATTGTTTTTTTTTAAAACAATATTTATTCATGATTTACAATGGATAATTACATGATATGAGCAATGGTTTCAGAAACAAGCCGAAGCTTATACTAATCCGTTACCAATCTATTTAACATTCAAATATACAATTATAATTTATTTACATTTTTATGATATTGTTATGTCAATATAGTGCAGAAAAGTGAAGAAGAGAACAGTGATTTTGGCCTGGGTTCGAGGAAGGAGACAGTGTTCAGATGCTATACATATCTGCTGCGTGATCACCAAAGCTATTTGGGAAAGGTTGGAGTAGTACAAAACATTACACTTGCCATTGCCATTGCCATTGTGTATCAATGATAGAAACAAGTGCCTGTGTTCTTACTTGATCTGGACTATATTTATTGACGACATTCCTTTGAGAATTTTAACCCTTCAACACTTCATCATTTGAAGATAGAAATACAACACTTTTTTTTAACGGAATCGTAAAAGACAGAAATATTAATTTATGTAAATACAGTTTTTGATTATTTAACATATAAATATATTAACAAATGATGGTTAATTTTAAAATGACTTTGGTGATACGTGGAATATGCTTTTAGGAATTTAATATGAGTTAGGACTTAGAAAGCAAAAAAGAATGTGAGGACGATCGTATGTATTCTAACCCTTGCAATATATATCATTGAGCCCTGTTAATCTTTGAGTTTGAGTTAACCTACCGTAATTGAATAATGCGATACCTTCAATGAAAGTGTGTTTTTATATTTATCGATTTGTTTAGCCTTTTAAAACAACATCACTTCTCAATTCTCTATAGGCCAACGACTGAATTGTACAAACAAATGCGTTTATATTATAGATGATATCGTGTCAAATATACGGGATGATAATGGTGTTTGTGATGTGCCAAGTCTGACTTCAAATTTTTCGTAAACAAGGGGTGTGCATTATACACGGGTAAATGGATTTTTCCCAGTTTTAATGGGAAAAGGAAGGGGTGCGCATTATACACAGGTGCGCATTATATTCGGAAATATACGGTATTAAACGACAAATACAAAACATTGATGATAGTGAAATTAAAACTTATATTCAACAACAAATACAAAATATTGATGATAGAGAAATCAAAACCTATATTCAACAACAAATACAAACTAGAACTGTTCTAATAACAGTACTGATGCAGGGCGGGTTACGACATTCAGGTACATACAAAGATAGTCTATTGCAATTACATTGATGTAAATACTTTTCTGCATCTCTAAATGCAAATATCCAAAAGTGCCTGGAGTTTAAAGTATATTGACTAGGAATAAAAGAATGTTTGTCAATTAATAAAGACCAAGTTTCATGAAATCCGGATAAGAAATAAGAAAATTGGTAATGCGCATGCACACAACAAAAATTGGTTATTTCCATTGAATTTATAATTGGTTTATACACATACATAGCAAGTTTGATTAAATTCGGATAAGAAGCAAGAAAGTTTGTAATGCGCATGCGCACAACAAAAATTCAATATTTCCATCAAATTTAGCATTGGATTGTAAACATACATACCAAGTTTGGTGAAATTCGGATAAGAAATAAGAAAGTTGGTAATGCGCATGCGCACAACAAAAATTCAATATTTCCATCAAATTTAGAATTGGATTATACACATACGTACCAATTTTGATGAAATTCGGACAAGAAATAAGAAAGTTGGTAATGCGCATGCGCACAACAAAAATTAATATTTCTATCAAATTTAGAATTGGGTTATACACATACATTCCAAGTTTGATGAAAATCGGTTAATAAATTTGAAAGTTGGCAATGCGCATGCGCACTACGCAAATTCGATATATCCATCAAATTTAGATTTCGATTATACACATGCATACCAAGTTTGATGAAATTCGGATAAGAAATAAGAAAGTTAGTAATGCGCATGCGCAATACGCAAATTCGATATATCCATCAAATTTAGAATTGAATTATACACATACATACCAAGTTTGGTGAAATTTGGATAAAAAATAAGAAAGTTAGGAAATTAAGTGGGGGTATGCCTTTAATGTGCTTGTGTAAGCTTTACTTACAGTATAACAAGGTTCAATCCATCCTAGAACCTATTTAAATAGCTTAAATGGACACAAAACATTTTAAAGAAATATAAAAGGGAGGGTGTCTTTAAAACTACTTAAACTTTGATTTATATTGGGGTTGACAGACAGGTTAATCTAATTAGCCGATTTATCTAATAATAGTCCCATGTTAAGTGAATGGGGTTTTGAATTTGCATGTAAGGCATGCATGTTTTATATCACTGGAAACCTCAGAATCTCTACATTACAAAATCGAAAGAATTATCGCCATATCTCTATTAGGGACTGAGATATAGCACTGAAAAGACTCAAAATGGTCCATTTTTAGACCCCTGTAAAATCGGAAAGAGTTGTCTGACCCCAAAGGTCAAAAGGTCATCAGATAGACAAGGTCACATATTATCATCGTAGTAAATATGAAGGTCATCAAAGGTCAAGGTCATGAGATATACGCATTCAAACTTTGAAAAAAAAACATCCGGTCGTACAAAAAAGGCAAAACCGAAAATCAAAATTATGCTGCCTAAGGATTGTAGACGGACTTGAAACGTATCGTTTGTCACAAAAGTTATGCAAATCAGATGAAAAATGGCCTCTGAATAGCAATTTCTGCAAAATGAGGCAAACCAAAATGGCGGCCAACATGTTACTTCCGGTGCGGATTTTTTTAGTTTAATAAGTTTGTATTAAGACTGGTAATATAATGCATATGTTATTTTTGACATAACTCAATTCCACCGGAAGTGATACCACCGGAAGTACTAACATCGAAACCGGAAGTGATAAAAAAAATTTGAATGTGTACTTTTATGTCTCTATGCTGGCGGTCTACACCACTTAAGTTTCAACTCAATCCGTCTGATAACAAACAAATTTTTCGATTAATTTCGGCGAAAAAAGTATGCAACGAATTTTCGAAAATCGAAAATTTTCAACTGCTATCATTTGTCCTTTGTTACAAGAAATACGATGCAGAAAATCCGCTTACGAACGCCCTGCAAATATTGATGATAGTGTTATTCAACAACAGAATTAATAATGAATTTTTAAAACAGGAAAAAAATATAGCCGCATTAGAAAAGAATCTCAAGGAAGAAAATAAATCATATTATTTCAATCTTCCATTTAGAAATTTGAGAGATGAGAATGAGTCTATTAGTTATAATATTGATAAATCAAGAGAGTCTGAATATAAAAAATATGGATTTACAGCAAATATAAAAGTGTTTTTGGATACAAATTTCCATATCGAAACCCAAAGCTTATTTGATGGTGATTGTCTATCATATTTTTATTTCCAAGGAAAAATTATAATTGAAATTATTTTTCCTATACAGGTAAAAGTTGATTCAATATTCTTCAGACAAAACTCAATATCATCTAATCGTCAATTTAATGCTCGTAAAGTTCTTCAGTTTATCAATGGTACAGAAAATGTAGAAACTAAAGAATTAGAAATTAACGACGAAAACAACAAGGTTAATCACTTATATGAAATTAAAAAGAGTGGAAAATATATAGATAGGTTTAGAATGTTAATCATACCAGATAAAGAAGAAGATGAACTTTCATTGGGTGAATTTGATATGATATTGGAAACGGAAAAATCCACCATCAGTATTATTAGAAATCCAAAACCACAAAATATAGGGGAAACAAGGAGTTACGATTTTTTACGAACATCAACAGACTTTGAATATGTAAAACTATATTTTGTTAATACTGATTTATTTACCTCAATTGATATTCATAAAAGTCAACAAGATAAAAAATTCATAATATTTTCATCAATAATTGAAAGTGAAAAAGTTAGTGGTATATATACTTATACATGTATGATAAAAATCAATATCAAAAAACTAAAATTTTCACCTCATCTGAATAAGATTAATGATTCGAAAGAAGAAACATCTATAGTAACTGTAGAAGTTACTATTCCTAAATCTATAGTAATTTATCCTGGCGAAGTGTTTGAGATAGATTTTTTAAATAAAAAATTATCCATCTTTTGCTTTATCAGAAGTTCACTTGATTTAATTACCTTAAAAATGGAACTCGAAATTAGACAACAACATATGATAGAAAAACAAGCGGAGTTAAAAGAAAAACTAAAACACTTCAACAAATGCAGAAAAACATGGAGTAGAATTGATTCTGTTTTCAAAACACTGAGTGTAGTTCTAACAGTAGGAACAACAGTTGCAACGGCCATAACTGGTGAAATAATGGTTCCAGTAATTAGCCACAATTACAAACTTCATCTTGTGGCTTGATTGCTATAGGTTACACATCAAAACAGAAATCTTATTATAAAAAGAAAACAGAAATTTTAAATACATATCTTAATAAATTATTTATATTTTTCGAAAGATCAAGAGAAGATAAGAACATAAACATGGAAGAATTAGAAGAATTCAATGAAATTTTAGATAAATTTGATAAGGAAATATCAGCATTAAAAGTTAAAAAAAATTCTTAAAAAATAGATAATTAAAAAGTCATAGATAAAAAATATGAATAACATTGAAATTATGGACGATGAAATATTCATAGAAAACGCGCTATTTACCAATCTTATCAAGGTTATTTCTGATACATTTTCAACATTTAAAGGTCAAATTGAAATAGATGGAAAGATAATCGAGCATGGAAATCACAAACAAAATATGAGACTTCTTGGTTTCAATGCCAAAACTTTTCAGAAAATCTTTTCTAATATGGATTTAAAATCTGATGCTTCTGATTGGTATTTTACAGGAAAAATAATTTTACATAAAGACAATTTTAAAGAAATTAAAAGATCAAGAGTTGGTAGAGGAACTGAACTACTTAAAAAGATAAATGAATATAAGGGTAGAAATTGTTATATACCAACAAATGGTAACTGTTTTATCAAATGTGTAAATCATGTTTTGAACAAAGATTTAACAAATGAATTTAAAAACTTCATTATTAATTTTCCAAAAGTGAATAGAAAAGGAGTAATGACAACTGCTAGAATTAATGAATTCAATAAGAAATGTGAAACTTCATTTCAAATTTATACTCTCAAAAATAGAAATTTACGCCCCAGAGATGTAAAGAGAGAATTAGATTGGGTTTATTATTTACATAACTCACATTTCTGTCTCATAAGAAGAAATGAAAAAAGTTTAGGTATTAAAGAAATAAACTAGTGTCCAAAAGAAACGATACCACCTGTTTGCAACGACATAAAAGAAAAACTAAACAATGCAGAAGTTTAGGATTGGTGTTATGCTTTTGAGAAATCCTTTCACAACATCAGTACAAAAATTTCATTTCAATAAAATCTGTACAACCAATATGACAAGCCTTTAAAGATGGGTGGGGTCGAAAAAAGAACATTTCGTTAGAGCACTGATCACAGAAACAACGGGAAATGTCACACCACACGTCACAAAGTCAAGTCAGTAGCGGGTATGTCCACCGTGAGCATCAATACATGCCAGAACACGCCTACGGACTGATGCTGTCAAACGTCTGATGACGTTGGGAGTGATTCGTTGCCATTCCTCGAGGAGACATCGTTCCAAGTCCTGGACGTTGACTGGAGGCACACAGCAAAGTCGGATTTGCCGATCAATGGGTCCCATAAGTGCTCGATGGGATTCATGTCCGGTGAACATGCGGGCCATGGCAAAACCTGTACGTTGGCGTTGGCAAGGAAGTTCTGTGTCAATCTTGACTGTGTGTGGCCATTGCA
>NW_008709073.1:311258-317300 GCF_000327385.1 Lottia gigantea
TGTCTGACGTAACCGCTGCATCAACCTGGTGATAGTGATGGGTGCGCAGCCCAACCTTCTGACGACGTCGACGTGTGTCGCTCGTTGTTGGACCATTCCAACGGCTCTCTCTCTGTCGATGGCTGTCAAAAGTGGCATATCTTGTGTTCTTTTTGTTGCTGTGATATCAACGTGTCTGATGAGCCGTTTTATACAGTTTTTATGCACGTGCAGAACATGCTAGACAGGGAAATGTCACTTTCACGAAATTTACGTTTTTTCCCGGAAGTGATCACGTGTTCCCGGTATTTTTATCGACTATGCTGTGTTTGGGATGTGCAATACGAATTGGCATGTTTTCATATTAGACAATTCACTTAGTAAAAAACAATTTTGAAAATAAGTTGGTATCGTTTCTTTTGGACACTAGTTTAGAAGATTATTATGAACAGGTATGGAAAACATGTAGAGATGATAATGTCGTAACACAAGTATCACCTTTGAAACTAAACGTATTTTCAAATATGAGTGATGATGATACTTTATTCGCTTGGGATTGTGAAACATATTCAGACAGTGAAACGCATAAAGCAATTCCTTATTCCTGTAAATTATTTAATTAAGAAAAACCAAGAAAAAAGTTAGAGATGATTAAAAGTATCTTTCCAAATCTAAATCCTACTGATAAAGTTCCAGAAGAATTTTATGATAGAATATTGAATATAGTAGAAATATTTGTAGGTACAGATTGTAGAGATCAAATGTTGAAATATTTAGAGTAATATGATAAAAAGAGATTAACATTGATTTCTCATAACGGTAGTGGTTTTGATAACTAGATCATAATCAAAAACGTAAAAAAACTAACACAATGCCCACTCATAACACCTAGAGGCATTCTATCTTTACCTTTATCTAATCCATACACCGATGAAGATTTACAGAAAAAAATGGAAAAGACAGAAAGAAATAACCGGTAACTCTGATTATTTACAACATATTAATTTCACATGTTCCTATCAACACGAAACATCTAGTTTAGCGGCATGGGGAAATTCATCTAATCTACCAATGAATTTGAGAAAGATCGTGGATGTAGACATTTCAAAATATACAGATAACTGGGAATCTTTAAGACATGAATGGGAACCTTACGCGAAACGAGATACCCTATGTCTTGGAGCATGCTTGATAAAATACAACAAGGTCATGAAAGACGTTGTATTCCAGAATGTTTCTAATAATCTAAGGGCTCCATCTCTATCTTTAAAGGGTTGGTATTATTTGTATCATTACGATAAAGAAATGGTTGAAGAAGAATGGTATGAAACTACTAGAATGGTTCCGAAACATAAGGAAAAACAAAACGTAGAAAAAGTTTACTCATACACTAACCCTTTTATAAGACATTTTATTAGACAATCTATTAAAGGGGGAAGAGTTTCGGCAAATCAAAAATCATTTGAAACGAATAAAATGGATGAAATTTGTAATGTATTAAAGGAATATACAGAACTCGAAAGTAATAACATAATTGATTTATTTAAATTTAAAACATAAACAATTACATTGATATACACTTCTACTAGATATACTTCAGAGTTATCTCCCCTCTTACCAGTCATAGTTCAAGGTAAGTGTCAAGGGGTTACAATCGCTCCTAGTAGAATCGGTAGATATACTTCAGAGTTCAAGGGTGAAGGGTTAAGGGTCAAAGGGTTACGACCGCTCCTGGTAGAATCGCTAGATATACTTCAGAGACACTATTACCAGTCATAGTTCAAGGGTCAAGTGTCACGACCGCTCTCAGTAGAATCGGTAGATATATGTCACATATTTTATCCTTTTCCAAAATGCTTGTTCTTCGGCACTTGTTCTATTTTCGAAATCTGTATCAACAATTTTGAATCCTCGGATATTTGTCACAGAGTTTGGTAGTATTCCCCACTGCCTGCGATGGTTTAAATATTCTTCATGATATGAAATGTTGACATCTATTAAACTTGTGTCTGGAATAGAAAAAAATTGATATTTTGAAAAACAACAAATAACATATCATCTTAATTCCACCCTTTCGTCTTAGGATTAAATTAAACAAAGAACATACCTTGATTTTGTATGATTAAATTCCTTATCTGCCAGTGTAACAAAAATTGAGACACTACTAACAGTAAAAAGTATAGACTGTCTGTGCTGACGTGGCACGTATGATATGTTAATTATAGCGTGACATATATCCAGTCAACAATAGACGACTGATTGTTACCGGTCGTTGAAGGTAATTATTAAATCAATAATTCTCTAGAAAACTAACCGTGTATAAACTGGTTGGTATTTTACTTTGAAGTAAACAAAAAACAGTGTTACCTCCCATTAATCAGTTAAGTTTCTAAATTCTTTGTGTATTTCATCTGCTATTCCCATACCCATTTTCATCTTTGCTTTCAAGAGTTTAATGATTAATGCTCTTTGAATTCTCTCTTTGAAAGTTGGATTTGGAATATTTTCAAGTTCGATTATCATTTGTTTGTCTGCTTCGTGTCTGGATGTTATGTCTTTATTTCTGTATAGTATATCGTGTTTGAATGCTGCTGCGTCAACTCTATTGACTGGTTCTTCACCTGGTTTGGGTTAATCGTTTTGGTCTAATCGCAGATCTAACCTTGTACCTGGACCAGTGTAATTATGACCTGGAAGATGTTTATCTCCAGGATATTTTGCCCATGGAAATCCGGGAAGAGAACCTAATGAATTTTGATTGTCGGACCCGAAATAAGTTTTAGGAGTTTGAGCATTGACATTTTTATCCAATAATTTTAAAACCATTGCCTTTTTTGTTTTCTAATCTTTTATTTCGCATTTCTCTTATATGTTGTAATTCTTTCAACTCGTTAGATCTTTTCACTGTTTCGCTTATATTTACTCTTGCTTTTGCTACAGATCCAAGAGCTTGCTTCTCAGAAGAAATAAGGGATTTGTTGTTTGAGACAAAGTTGACTACTTTTGGGATGAGAGATGATAGAGCTGAGAAGAATCCGTCTCCTTCGAATTTGTGTTGTTCGTGTTTTAAAATTAAACTCATTCTGTTTTTAAACAAGGTTTTCATATAAATAAATCATTTTTAAAATGTGTAATTTGAAGGTGAAATATAAGGGATATAATAGGTGTGTATTATGATGGGACTTTGTATGGTGAAATATAAGGTGTGTGTATGATGGGAATAGATGGGTCTTTTCAGAGTGAACGCACATAGGCATAAATACGTGGAATGAAATGGAACGTTTTATGCCTATGTGCGTTCAATCTGAAAAGTCTATAACTACTTATATAGAAACATTCACAGAGGTGTCAAGTGGCCCATAATTGACTTTTCATACACTTTAAAATACAGTTCTCTTTATCGTTAGCACGTTTTCCATTGAACAAACCCAAGGCTAAACTTAGCCACCACAACAAATCTAGCACACGGGCCACCGAATCCATTCTAGCTATTGTTTTAGCCAGTTTGTGTTAAAAGCTCAGTTGTTTCTGTTTGATAATTCAAAAAAAATTGGGTTTTAGAATTTCCATATTTTTTATTTTTGACATTGACCTTTGTTGACCTTTGTAGAGTCAAAGGTCATTGACCTTGGCTATCTATTTATATTTTCATATAAGCAACTGGTTTTGTAGGCGTATGCATTTTGAAAATTTGAGGAGTTAAATCTCATGACCTTGAACTTTGTTGACCTTCGCCTTTACAATGTCAAAGGTAATTGACTTTGGCTATTCGTGGATACTTTCATTTCTGGCGTCTACTTCCATTTGACAACCTTCCAAACAGGTTAAGTCTCTTGTAATTTGCCACAGTAGCAAAGTCCCACTCTGTGCCACGTGTGACTCTAGTTTCTTGTTTCGATTTTTCCATAGGGTATACAGACGAGGCTTTATCATCTGCAGCAACATTTCTACATATGTGACCCTTCTGTAGTGGCAACGTTGTTAATGAATATAAATTGGAACATATTTGCAAAGCCGATATTCGGCTTGGGAGGTCGCATTTTTGGGTCGATTTTCTTCCGAGTTTTTAATTTTTTTTTTTTTTTTTTTTTTTTAGAATTTTATTTTAAAGAATCATATACAGAGTTTTATACATAAAATGATACAGGTCATATCATAAATTAAATAAATACTGGTCAGATTATAAATCAATAATTTAAATAAATAAATAAATAAATACAGGTTAAGTAACAAATAAATAAGTTCCCACAGACCATTATGATCTGTAATATCGAAATATTCATTTTTCCAATTATCTAAACTTTTAATGATTAATTGCTTGTAATTTTGATCTTTTGTTAACAGAGAGTTAAAAATCCATAGACTAGGACCTTTTTTATTACTGGGCAAATTTATGTGAACATATATGGCCATAGACTAGGACCTTTTTTATTACTGGGCAAATTTATGTGAACATATATGGCCGAATGGTCAGAAAAACAATTTTCTATGAAGTCTTGAATATTTTGAGATATGAGCCAAAAATCAATTCTGCTCTGTATGAACAGCTATGAGTTTCCTGTACTAATATTATATCAGGATTCTGATCTTTAAACCATCTATAAAGCTTTAATCTCTTTTCTTACCTCGTACATTGACAGACAGCAATTTTAAATTTTTCATTTGATTATATCGACATTTAACAAATTATGTCTTCTATGTATACCAATATCGATAACACAACTGGTTTAACGGCAGTTCGTAAAGCTTTTAATAGAAACCCAGATCCAAACAGACCCGACGATGCAATTCTACAGCTTTTAGAGATTTGTCTTAGTCGAAACGATTTCACATTTAATGGTAAAACATATTTACAAACTTTAGGGACAGCAATGGGCAAATGATTCGCCCCTTCGTACGCAAACCTTTTCATGGCAGAGGGGGAAGGTGAGGTGTTGCCCCTCATTTGACCCACTTTTTTACGGACGCTTTTTGGATGACATTTTTATGGTTTGGACTTATTCTATCGAACAGTTTTCGGAATTCTTTGAAATTCTCAACAACCACCATCCTTCTATCAAACTAACCGCAAACGTGAGTGACAAAAGCATAGACTTTCTCGATACCACAGTCTTTAAGGGAGATTCCATAGCAGAAACAAATAAACTGGATATTAAAGTGTATTTCAAAGAAACTGATACTCATCAACTCTTGCACAAGAGCTCCTTTCACCCAAAACATACCTTTTCTGGTATAATTAAGTCACAAGTTTTACGATTTCATCGAATTTGTACAAGATCTTCTGATTTCAACCAAGCCTGTACGATTGTTTTCTCAAAACTGAAAGAGCGTGGGTAAACGATTTCTACGAAACATAAAAAATTCCACCTTAGCACAGATAGCAGCTAAAAACACTTTATGCCGAAGTACCTCCAGGTTTAAGAAGTGCTCCATGTTTGTCCAGTAGATGCAAAACATGTCCCTTTATATCAGAAACTCATTATTTTGTAAGCAACTCTATGAATAATTGGTACCCGATCCAGGAACATCTAACATGTGAACATTCGAATGTAATATATTTTATTTCATGCAAGAAATGCCCAAAACAATATGTAGGAGAAACTAAGAATAATTTACGAACTCGCTTTAATGCTCATAGGTCAGACATCAAATTAAAGAAAGACAAGCCTGTTTCTAATCATTTCAACCTCGATGACCATTCAATAGACGATCTCACCCTAATCCCAATTGAGCGTATAGAAATTGACTTGCCAAACTACCAAACTACCAAATTCCGTCAATCTAGGGAGGCCCATTAGATTGAGACATTGAATACAGCAAGACCTATAGGACTAAATATTCATCATAATGTAGGCATAGCACCCTTTGTTGTCCCGTTTAATACAACCAGCAAACGAGCAAGCAAGATAGTTCATGCCCACTATAAGAGCCTTCAAGAGAAATTCCCCCATGTCTATAAGCAGAAAATGATAGTTGCATATTCAAAAAATAAGAACTTAAATGATAATATTGTTCATAGTAAACTAAAAACAATCAGTACATAACAGATACTATACTTCTTTT
>NW_008709073.1:317943-319530 GCF_000327385.1 Lottia gigantea
CTGTAAGATGTTTTAGATATCAACTTGACATATCATGGTGCAGCAATGTAAAATTTACATACATTTACTCATACATAAGTTATATTAAAAACAATGTTTAGAAAGATTATAATGAACTTTTTAACACTGGATCTACGTTTATCCAAAGGCGAATTTTGAAGCCGACTTAGTATCGTGTTTGTTTCATCAAGAATACCGATTTTGATGCGTTCTTTTCGTTCCGCTTTCGCGTACACAGAGCCATTAAAGTACCATGCTGCTCCCACAGCGTTAAGTGACTTAAATCGTTGAATTAAGTCTGAGTTGATTTTGTTATATCATCGAAAACTGATATATTGCATTTGAAAAGATCCTTACGCTTCATCATGATATTCCGCTTAACTTCACTTCGGAATTTAACAATAATAGGTTTGGGTTTGTTAGCATATTTTGAAGGCAGAGTATGTGCAGCAACAATGTCTTTTTCTGTTATATGATTTGATAGTGTCTTTGAACACCTGCATTACAAACATGGTCACATTTTTTTCACCTGAACATTCCAGACCTAAAATTTTGATATTGTTTTTTCTACTATATTGTTCGTTGTAATTTGCAGTAGAATGGCTATATTTACTTTGCTGACTTTTTCCATCAACTTGATATTTAAACTTTGAACTTCAGAATCTACCTTTTTTATCTGTACACTTAGCAAATCCAATTGTTCGTGACATGTTTGTCCTATTGAAAGCTTCGATGGCCATGTTATTAGTTTAGTTGCTTGCATATCATTTTGAATTGAGTCTCTCACCTGTTTATAAACCACATCTACCATATCCTTAAACATTTCTTTTAAGTCTTCTTTTGTACTTTTAAACAATCAATTATTTCAGTAAATTCACTAAGTTCCAAGGGATCTCCTACGGATTGAGTTTGGGTTCTTGCTTATTAATATCACTCATTTTAACAAGATATAGACTCTTACAGTGTTCTTTCCTTCTTTCACTATTAACACAAATATTACTTAAGTTTCAAAATATCATAGCTTGAAGAATAAAATTTTTTTTCCTGTAATATTTGGTCTCTTAGCTCACCTTTACTATATCTAATACCCTGGACATTTTGGTATTAAAATACTGATTAATTATTTCTCCAGTTGAAGATTTTGCAGAGAGGTTTTATGTGTGTCTTCTCTAGTCAGCCATGTTGTTAGCATTTTTTAATTTTTGTATCTGCATTTAATTTGTTATATGATAGGTTATTCTTTTGACATGAGCCTACCTTGACCTAAATCACTTGATCCACATTCTTGGATTAATTATGGGAAAAAATAAATCAAGAGGGGGAGGGGGACATTGTCTCCGCTTTGCCTCCTGTAGTTAAGTGCCTGGGCTGTGATATCTTTTGTGACAGGAAGTGAACAAAATATAAAATTACTTACTCTTTATGAAGACAATATTGAATACTTAGTTCCATAGACATCAACTCAGCTAAGGCTAATACATGTTTATCATTAGCAGCTAATTCTGTTAATTCTTTCAGTTGTTCAACTTGTATATCTGAAGAAAGAAAAGATTTTCTGCTACAGAAACTTAATGGAAAAGATAGCTG
>NW_008709073.1:319580-326222 GCF_000327385.1 Lottia gigantea
GTGATTTTTTCAGCCAATTGACACCTTTTCAATTTGGAATGTCAAAGTTAACATGTAGCCTGAACTGCTAGTAATACTACTAAAGTAAGCTGCAACGCCATGCTGCTAACGGAAGTTATTGTTTTGCCCGCTAGTATGTAACCACCTGTGAAATAGCACTTGTATAATACGTAACGTATGTAAGCCTAAGTGATCAAAACGTATCTACCAAAATATAATTTATATTGTAAACTAGTGTCCAAAAGAAACGAAACCAACTTATTTTCAAAATTGTTTCTTACTAAGTGAATTGTCTAATATGAAAACATGCCAATTCGTATTGCACATCCCAAACACAGCATAGTCGATAAAAATACCGGGAACACGTGATCACTTCCGGGAAAAAACGTAAATTTCGTGAAAGTGACATTTCCCTCTCTAGCATGTGCATAAAAACTGTATAAAATGGCTGATCAGACACGTTGATATCACAGCAACAAAAAGAACACAAGATATGCCACGTTTGACAGCCATCGAGAGAGAGAGAGCCGTTGGAATGGTCCAACAAGGTGCGACACACGTCGACTTCGCCAGACAGGTCAGACGTCAGACAGGCTCAGGAGTGGAAGACCACGAGTAACCACGCCCCGTGAAGATTGTTACATCTGGGTATTACACCCGAGGAACCGCACCGTAACAGCGACGTCCACGGCGGCTACAGCACTGGGACACAGGATCAGTCGACAGACCATCTACAGGAGACTACGGCAGTATGGTATCTGGCCACGTCATCCCTACCGCGGACCGCTCCTGACGCCTCGACACCGGAACAAGAGACTGATCTGGACCAGGCGAGTTCGACGTTTTCAACGGCGGGACTGGGCACGTGTTATGTTCTCTGATGAGAGCAGATTCCTCATCTTCAAAAACCATGGACGGCAGCGTGTATACTAACGATTTGGTGAACGTTTGGCGCCTAACTGTATCCAACAGATCCGGCCGTTTGGAGGTGGAGGGTTAATGATTTGGGGTGGCATATGTGGTGACGTCAAAACGAGGCTTGTCATAATTCGTGGAAACCTGAATGCACAGCGTTATATTGATGACATCCTACGGCCTGTTGTGGTACCCTATATTCAGCAACAGCCTCGTTGACTCCTTTTCCAACATGACAATGCAAGGCCACACACAGCAAGATTGACACAGAACTTCCTTGCCAACGCCAACGTACAGGTTTTGCCATGGCCCGCATGTTCACCGGACATGAATCCCATCGAGCACTTATGGGACCACCTCGATCGGCCAATCCGACGTCGCCGTGTGCCTCCAGTCAACGTCCAGGACTTGGAACGATGTCTCCTCGAGGAATGGCAATGCATCACTCCCAACGTCATCAGACGTTTGACGGCATCATTCCGTAGGCGTGTTCTGGCATGTATTGATGCTCACGGTGGACATACCCGCTACTGACTTGACTTTGTGACGTGTGGTGTGACATTTCCCGTTGTTTCTGTGATCAGTGCTCTAACGAAATGTCCTTTTTTCGACCCCACCCATCTTTAAAGGCTTGACATATTGGTTGTACAGATTTTATTGAAATGAAATTTTTGTACAGATGTTGTGAAAGGATTTCTCAAAAGCATAACACCAATCCTAAACTTCTGCATTGTTTAGTTTTTCTTTTATGTCGTTGCAAACAGGTGGTATCGTTTCTTTTGGACACTAGTTTACATAAATTACCACTTTAATACTTGTACGTTTAAGTAATCAGGCAGTGATAAGTTGGCACATACATTCTAATCGGGAAATGAAAACATAATGAAATCATATAACATAAATAATAACAGATTCATGATAAAGATGAAAAAGGTAAACATAAATATGACATAAAGGCCCAAGCTCCTCAGATTATGATATATTGATTACAAACAGTTAAAAATGTTTGTTTAGGTGTGAGAACACAGGGAAAAACCGAAGTCGGTCATAACCTTAAGTTTTTGTTCAAATTGGGGATCTAAGTAGCGATGTACAGCATCACTCGACCCTTGTCCTATTGCGAAAGGAGTGACCTTTAATGTGATGCGATTGAACCTTCGTCTGTAATAAGGCGGCCTCTAATGTTTGCAAGAAAAATTTATAGTTAAAAGCTTGATCATTATCTAGCACAAGTAAAGGGCTAAAAGCTGTCTAGGGAGGACGGAATGCAAGCATTGTTCGCAAAGCAGCAACTGGGCAAAGGTCATTATTGAGGCAATAAAACTGTAGATGGGTTAAAAGTGTTTTTCACGGCAACATTTGATGGTCGTAAAAGACCATAAAAAGCAATAAGACAGGCACATCAAAATGAATGATGCAATAAGGATCGAAAATCCAGAACAGATTTGATAGCCAGTAAAAAATCTGCTGGGTAATAGCTGTAACAGGAGTTTGTGCCACACCCAAGTGGTGCTTCAGACCTCGAAGTAAAAGTTCCAATGGATAATCTCCATGAATAGTGTAGCCATCATATACTTTTAACTTTTATATGTAATTTTCCTGGTATATACAGAAACAACAACTAAACACACATATTTAGAGGCACAAGGTTACAAGGGGGCTTGTCTGGGATAGCCAGCAAAAGATAGTACTTAGTAGTCAAGAGAAGATGTCTTCTACAGGTAACACTCCACCATCTCAGAGCATCAATCAAGATGTAAATGAAGAACAAAATGGAACGCCTCAAGAAGATCATGGTGGACAGAATAATCAAAATATGGCTGCAGCTGCGGCACCAGATTCAACTTCTGTTATAGCCTTGCACAGTTTGAACATTTAATGATGAACAATGTAAGATTAAAACACTTTTCTGGATTACAGAAGTCAGATTTTTCTGAATGGTCACGTCAAGCAGAAATAATTCTGGAGGATTCAAATATATCTGAAAAGTCAAAGAAACATTAGTTATTATCCAGTTTACATTCGCCTGCAATTGACATTATCAGATCTTTAGGTGACCAAGTGACATCTGCAGAAATTCTCAAGGAGCTAGAAGAACTTCACGGCTCTACCTGTAATTTTTCTCCTTAAAGAGGGAACCCAACGAATCTTGTTCTCTATACCTGCAACGCCTTAGTGTCAAAATTGCCAAAGTAAAGAGACACGGTGGTCTTCAACCGGGTCAAGTTGATGAAACTATATTAAACCATTTCATTTCATCATGTGGATGTAATGAAGTAAAACAATACCTCCATTCCACATTTATTGGAACCGTGCCACTACCAATAAACACTCTCATCAAAGAAGTAAGACGGGGGGAGGAAAATTTCGATTTAACAATTTCTACAAAGAAAAAGGTGCCGAATTCCTCTTCAATGTCAGTGGATACTTCTTCAAATTCTTCACTTGTGGAGACCGTTAAAACTTTACAAGCTTAGGTCAGTCCATTGTCTAAAAGACTTGATGGTGATAAGTCACATGACTCAAAGAAAGGTGGAAAACCAACTTCTTACTCAACAAACACTGGTAATAAAAGATTCTGTTACAAATGTGGTGAATTAGATCATATCAAGAGAACCTGTAACAATCCTGAAAATCCAAATTTGGTATTTCAACGTTTAAACTCCAAGCGGTCCCAGTAGAGGAACGTACTCGGACCCAATCACCTTTAGCAAGTTCAAAACATTGCTTGATAGTGGTTCCCAAGTAACAACAATAACTCAAGAATTTTATAATAAACATTTAAGTGCTACAGTCAATAAATGACCAAACTTTTGCAGTTGAAGGTGCTGGTGGGCATAAAGTTTCTCTTGATGGGTTCATCCAAATAGATATAGGGTTACCCGAAGAAATGGTTGGAGTTGATTCTATTATGCCAACTTACGCTCTAGTATGCCCCGAAACACCCTACACACATGAAGTTCCTGTTATCATTGGTAGTAACACCTTTAGATTATTTCGAGAACTATGTCAAAAATCATCTGATCTAGAATTTGACTTTGGTCCTGAATTGCCTCAAGCAGATAAGGATAGAATTTCTAAAAGACTTCCATCAGTTTTCAGATGTATTTTGCCAACATGAATTTGATGTTAGTAAAACAGATGCTGTAGAACATTCCATCAAACTAAATGCTGGACCAACAATCAAAGAAAGGCCCAGGCCTATACCTGCAAAAGACTTTGAAGATGCACGTAGACACATTCAGTCACTGTTAGATGCAGACATCATCAAACCTTCAAACAGTCCTTATACAAGTGCAATTGTGTTAGTAAGGAAAAAGAACAATAAACTTAGACTATGCATGGACTAATCTTAGAACAATTCGTGATGTCTATCCAATTCCAAAGATCTCTGACATTTTCACAGCTCTGCATGGCTCATCATGGTTTGTCACTATGGACCTAAAGACGGGTTTTCACCAAATTCCCATGGCTGAAGATTCAAAGGATATAACTGCATTCGTGTGCCCTTTTGGACTATTCAATTTTGAGAGAATGAGCCAAGGTTTGACAAATAGTCCATTAACTTTCCAACGTTTGATGGAGAAATGTGTCGGAGATATGAACATGCGTGAACTTTTGGTTTATTTGGATGACATTATCGTTCATGGTCATGATATCCAAACTGTTGAAGACAGATTGTTTAAAACATTAGAACGTCTTCGTGCTTTCGGGTTGAAATTAGATCACAAAAAATGTACTTTTTTCCAAAAGTATGTTAAACATCTAGGACATATTGTATCTGAAAATGGTATTACTCCAGACCCAGATAAATAATCAGCATTAACCATCTGTCCAGTACCAAAGACTCTAAGAGACTTAAAATGTTTCCTGGGATTTACAGATTATTTACGTCAATTTGTAGATAATTATGCCAACATTACTAAACCTTTGAACAATCTTACTGCTGGTTATTTGCCTCCTAAGACTGTGAAGAAACTTAAAGGTCATAATATGCTCAATGGTAGAACAGTGCTTAGTATGAATTCATTGATTGATGGTCAATGGTCAATGGAATTCAACATGTCAAGAGGCTTTTGACACTATCATAAATAAATTGACAACAGCTCCTGTCCTTGGTTTTGCTGATTTATCTTCTCCCTTCCTGCTACATACAGATGCAAGTAACATTGGTTTAGGTGCATGTTTATATCAAGTTCAACAAGGACAACTACGAGTCATCGCCTATGCCAGTCGGGGATTGTCAAAAAGTGAATACAACTACGCTGCTCATAAGAAGGAATTTCTAGCCCTCAAGTGGGCAGTCACCGACAAGTTCCACGATTATCTATATGGAGGGAAATTTACTGTTGTAACCGACAACAATCCATTGACTTATATCCTGTCATTTGCCAAATTAGATGCAACCGGATTTAGGTGGCTAGCTTCCCTATCAGTATATGACTTTGACATTAAATACAGACGTGGTCTAAATCATAATGATGCCGATGGTTTGAGCAGAAGACCACAAGATCAACCTCAGAGTGATCGTGAATATGAGAACATTTTAAAGAGTATTGATTGGCTTAAATCAAAAATCTCAGATATTGATCATTCCTTGCCTAGTGACTCAGTCAATGCAGTCATCAACAGTCATGGAATTCTTGCAACAAAACCAATTCGAAATCTAGGACTGAGCATAGAGCATCTGCCATTGAAAATACAGTTTCAAGTTTCCATCAGCCAGCTATAGAATCTCTAGTTGCTAAGGACACTGCTGTTCCAGACTCATTGGAGAAACCTGATATGACTCATCAATTGTCACTACTGGTATTACAGTTCATGAATGGAATAAATACCAAACCAACGATCCAGATATTTGTCTAATCAAAAACTTTGTAAAATCTGAGACTAAACCAACCAGAGAACAGATTACCAATGCTAACCCAGGATTAAAGATACTTTACTGTGAATTAGATAAATTCAGGTTGGTAAATGATGTTCTTTATAGAATGGTAACTGATGCCAAAGGATTAACCTTTCAACAACTGGTGGTTCCACTTAGTCATAGAAACCAAGCTTTAACTGGTATCCATAAAGATCTCTGCCATTCTGGTACACAATCTACTTTACGGTTGGCCAGACAACGCTTCTTTTGGCCTTATATGTCAGCATCCATCGATAAGAAGTGTAAAGAATGTGAACGTTGTATGCGCAGAAAAGCTTCTGGAGATTAAGCTGAAATGGAATCCATTATATCAACCTATCCATTACAATTGGTATGTATGGATTTCTTATCTATTGAGCCTGATAACAAAGGAATAAAAGATGTCCTTGTCCTGACTAATCACTTTACAAAGTATGCTATTGCTATCCCTACAAAGAACCAAACATCTAAAACTGTTGCTGATGCTTTGTGGGAGAATCTAATTGTACACTATGGTTGGCCAGAACGACTCCATTCTGATCAAGGTAAAGACTTTGAGTCTAAAATTATTTCTGAACTTTGCAAACTTGGTGCTATAAAAAAATCGAGAACGACATCCTACCATCCACAGGGAAATCCTGTTGAGCGTTACAATAGAACTCTCTTAGGCATGCTAGGTACACTCCATAACAGTCAAAAGCAAGATTGGCAGAAGTACATAAAACCTTTAACCCATGCATACAATTGTACAGTCAATGAGACTACTGGTTACAGTCCATACTACCTTATGTCTGGTCGTCATGCTCAATTACCTATTGACA
>NW_008709073.1:326272-327047 GCF_000327385.1 Lottia gigantea
CATCCCAAACACAGCATAGTCGATAAAAATACCGGGAACACGTGATCACTTCCGGGAAAAAACGTAAATTTCGTGAAAGTGACATTTCCCTCTCTAGCATGTGCATAAAAACTGTATAAAATGGCTGATCAGACACGTTGATATCACAGCAACAAAAAGAACACAAGATATGCCACGTTTGACAGCCATCGAGAGAGAGAGAGCCGTTGGAATGGTCCAACAAGGTGCGACACACGTCGACTTCGCCAGACAGGTCAGACGTCAGACAGGCTCAGGAGTGGAAGACCACGAGTAACCACGCCCCGTGAAGATTGTTACATCTGGGTATTACACCCGAGGAACCGCACCGTAACAGCGACGTCCACGGCGGCTACAGCACTGGGACACAGGATCAGTCGACAGACCATCTACAGGAGACTACGGCAGTATGGTATCTGGCCACGTCATCCCTACCGCGGACCGCTCCTGACGCCTCGACACCGGAACAAGAGACTGATCTGGACCAGGCGAGTTCGACGTTTTCAACGGCGGGACTGGGCACGTGTTATGTTCTCTGATGAGAGCAGATTCCTCATCTTCAAAAACCATGGACGGCAGCGTGTATACTAACGATTTGGTGAACGTTTGGCGCCTAACTGTATCCAACAGATCCGGCCGTTTGGAGGTGGAGGGTTAATGATTTGGGGTGGCATATGTGGTGACGTCAAAACGAGGCTTGTCATAATTCGTGGAAACCTGAATGCACAGCGTTATATTGATGACATCCTACGGCCTG
>NW_008709073.1:332722-349365 GCF_000327385.1 Lottia gigantea
AGCTCAGTGATCGTTGGAAACCTGGTATGTAGTTAAATCAAAATCCAACGATGTTCCTGTATATACTGTTCCTAAAGAAGACAATTCAGGTAAAGATAGAACTTTACATAGAAATCTTTTACTTCCGTGTTGACAACTGTCTTTGGAAATGGAATCTTTGAAACATTTGGAACCTCGCAAAGTCAAAACTCGTTCTCGTTCTAAATGTGATAAAGTTGAGAGTGAAAACAGCTCAGAATCTAGTTCTGATGAAGAACCCTTTTATGATTATAATGTATATTTTGATAATCAATATGAATCTGAATCATCATCCAATATGAAATCTCATGTAGATCAATCTGTGTCTAGTATAATTGATTCTGATCTTTCTGTGGAAGCTTTGGAATTTGTGCCAAGATCAGATATATTAGATAGAGCTCAAGTGATCGAGGAATCTAATAGTGATGTGAAAAATTCTGATCGTAGTGAAATAGATCAAGTTGATAATATCACTGAAAACCTTGTTGAAGATGAATCTAGTATTTCAGATCATAGTAATGTGCCTATATAGAATCGATTGTTGAAACAACTGAAGAAGAGGAAAATGTTCCAGGATCATCTGAAGATTCTACAACAGGTTTGCGCAGATCCACAAGATCTCATAAAACTCCAAAGAGATTCACGTTTGATATTTTAGGAGAGCCTCAAGAAATTGATACGCGTGCTGTGAGTGATCAAATTCCTAGTTCAAAGCCTTATAAAGCTCTTGACATGTTTGTTTGGGCTTCATCGTTCTTTAGACCTAAACAAACACGTGATACGGAAGTGTATGTGGTGTAAAAGCGTTATCTAGATTTATATAATTTGTGTTTCGTAGTGTGCTCATGTGAAAAATATATGATAAAATATCTAGATAATTGTGATTTCTGGAATTCATTGGAAGAGAATTATGTGTTGCATAGATTTTTGATTCATGGATTCAAGAGACTTTAATCAACAATTAGAATGTGTCATTTCTGTTTGTTCTGTTCTTTAATATGATACTTTATTAGTATTGTTTTAGAATAATGCATTTTTATCTTTCTCAATGTCAAAATGTTTTGCAAAATAGCAGATTTTAACTTAAGTTAAACTAGTAAGTTAAACTCTTTCTTTAGGAGTGGTGTGTGTAGCCATCATATACTTTTATATGTAATTTTCCTGGTATATACAAAAAATATATTTGTGTCTACTAATAGTTATACCTAATTTTGTCATATGTCCATGTCCTATTATTAAGCTATACGCAAGTCCATGTCCAAATTTAACACGTCATCGCATAGTAAAGAAAACCGCCATTGTGATTTTCTATGTTAGGCGTTCTGTTTTTGGACATTTCTTTTCAACATTAAACCTAGAATAATAGCTCGTGTTTATTATATTCATAGGTTTAATCTGAAGCTCTGAGGCTACTGGCTATCCCATTAAAATTGACCATTCTTCCTCTATCATCCCCTAGGGAGAACAACTAAACACACATATTTAGAGGCACAAGGTTACAATAGGATCAGAGTAGCCTGATAGTTTGTGAATATGCGGTATAATATTTAGATACTGCTGGATAGTAGCATAACGGAAATGTTTTATATGAGCAAGATAAACCACATAGCACTGTAACAATGAGGAAGATGCAGGTGCACTACACATGTCCACAGTAGCAAAAAATTGATAATAACACCTTAAGTGAGTCTAATAAGTAGCTATTGTTGAACTAGCCCATGCCTTGTTTTTGAACACTTTGGCCTTTAATTCGAGTTCCTGAATTAAACCACCTGGAATATATAAAAGCAACGGACATGTGAGATGATAAATGCTTCACACTAAAAAGTTCCACAGCCAAGGATGGGATAAGGGTATAAAGTAAATCAAGCTTATTATCCTCATGGAGTCAGGAACAGGCATCAGCAATTGTGTTGTTTTTACCTGTAATGTATATAGCAGTTAAGTCGCAGATCCAAAATAATAACCGATATATAGTCATAATAAAAGGGTTTTTGGAGGTTCCCTTATTAATCCATGAAACAGCGGATTTATCATCACTGTAGACTATGTCGGTCTGAAAAGACACAATGCTAGAGTAATTGCGATAAATTCCTTAACATTAATATGGAGAGGGTATAAAAGCGGACAGTCTGCCATCCAATAGATATAATAGTAGTCACCATTGTAATAACCTCCTGCTCCCTCCATATAGACATCAGTTTGTATTGGCCACTGATCAATTATTCTACAACTACCATTAAATACTGCTAAAAAAGAAAGCCACCAATGAAGGTCAGACATAAAGTCACTGTTAAGTACAACCTTATGGTGTTTGTCCA
This sequence comes from Lottia gigantea, assembly GCF_000327385.1. Lineage (NCBI taxonomy): Eukaryota > Metazoa > Mollusca > Gastropoda > Lottiidae > Lottia > Lottia gigantea. The sequence continues at coordinate 335,062 of NW_008709073.1, forward strand.
CAAGTGTGAATTTTAAGTCAATAACACGTCGCAAAAAGGTGCGCCCCCCCAGGTATGATTTGAGAAGCCCACGAGAGTTTGCCTATAAGAGTTTCGAGTTGATGTTTGCTAGCACATTTTCTGCAAGCAAAGCGTTGTAAGAGATCAGTAAAATCACACAGTTTATCGATAGGTAAGGGAAAGGTCATATCCACAGTATTGATTTGAACACCAAGAAAGGTAAGCACATTTGTTGGACAAACCACCTTGGACCAGTTAATGGCAAAGCCAAGTTCACGCAGTAGTTCAAGGAGGCTAGAAAGTGCAAATTGACATTCGGTTAAAGATGTACCAAACACCAAAAAGTCATCAAGGTAAGCTATTGCCCGGTATCCCGGTATCCATACTACTTAGAGATTGGAAAATTTTAGGGCTTTTCCGAGCACCGAAGGGGAGCTTTGTGTCATATAAATATGTAGGGTGTTTGTCCCCAGTAAATTTCCATTTAAGACCGGTTGCAGGATAATTAGAAGAATGTAGTGGTATTGAGCGATAGGCCGCGCCTAAGTCAATCTTGGCTAAAAAGCAACCCTTGGTAAGATATTTTGATGCCTCCCTCAAATCCATAGGAACAGCTACAGTCAAAACGAACGCGATCATTTAAACTTGAACCGACTGGTTGACTGGCATCATGAATAAGTCTGATATTTGAAGAGGATTTAGGCACTGCACCTAAAGCACTAACAATTCTCGGTTTTACCTTGAAAAGTACATAATTACCGTGTTCCAGCTCAACCATAATTTGTTTTTCAACCTGGGATCTATGGGACTCTGTAGACTTGTAGTTATCCATTTCATTGCAGGGTTGATTATCGGTAAGCGGCACATCAAATATGGAGAAACAGTGTTTGATTCCATCTAATAGGAACTCCCTGTCAGGGTGATCAACAAGATAATGTGTCCAATTACTAACTTGTGTGCCTATACCCTGGTGGGCATAGGTATGCGACAGGGAGTCCTCACTCACTAGTTTACAATTTGGAAAATCACATGAATCTATTGGGTTAAATTTTCTACAAATCTCTCTTCCCTCAGGTGTAAACCGTCTCTTTTTGTTGGGGAGACGATTATTGTTGCTGTGCTTCTTGAAGGAATTGGGTTTTGCTACCAACTGAAAGTCAAACAGATGAGCTTTCGGAGTTCCCCAAGTAAATTTGTCTTTGAATTGCAACTCACGGTATTCCTCATCGTAAGCCAGAACGCTTGATGTAATAAATTTACTGAAGAAGCGAAATATAGTTTTTGTATATTCGATATATTCTAGAATACCTTGTGACGTTATATCCTGCTGTTCCACGAGTTCACTGAGAATGCTCAAGCTTGCATAGCCCCATTGCTCAATAGACAATTTATGAAACTCACGATCAATACGCTTATTCAGTTTTTTCCTGAATTTGTTACCATCACAATGTCGCCTCTAGAGGCAAGGTTTAATGGGTCATCCCATATATAATTATGAGCGAGACGTAACTTGCCTTGTCCTGAACCTGTGTCTTTGGTTTGTTGATTATTAACTGAAAGATGAGCCTGGGTAAAATTTAATCTGTTAATTGGAGCTGAGCTGTGGTCAATTCTCTGTGAGGTAGCAACGTCAGGAGGCCTTCTTTGGTCTATATTCTGGAGGTTTGGAAAGGAGAGTACATCATGATGCAAAGTTGTCTTGTGGGCACAGAGGGTGTTGATTTTACTTTGAATATCCTTGCAATGTTGTTTAAGCTTGAGCTTAGCTAACTGAAGCTCGAGTTGGACACTGCAGTTTTGCAGTGAGCTGATGTCGGCTTCCGTTATATTATTGGATTGGTCTATTGGTGTTGAGTGCCAAACGGGTTTGTAAATCAGCACGTGGCGACTGTTGTCGGCATTCTGCTGGCTTATTTGTTTGAGGAGTTTCGGGGTCGGTTAAATCGAGCTCCAGACCTAACTCTCTTTGGCTTTTCTCCAGGCGATCGTTTACATATTGTGAAATTTTCCTGCCAGCATTCTGGCATTTCGGACGGGTAGACGATGCCATTAAAGATTTTTTAATACTGCACAAAGGTAAGCTGCCATGCCATGCTGCACAATAACGGAAGTTATTGTTTTGCTCGCTATTACGTAACCACCCGTGAAATAGCGCTTGTATAATACGTTACGTATGTAAGTCTACGTGATCAAAACGTATCTACCAAAATATAATTTATATTATACATAAATTATCACTTTGGAATGTCAAAGGTAACATGTAGGTTTAAGTGGCAATATACTGATTATTTGCCACATAGCTAATATCATGGACTTTAAGGATGTATTGGTGACATTTTTCACATTTTTCCATTTTCACTAGGAATTCGAGAGTAAAAAAGATAGCTTGCCAGACAAGGTAACATACGCCCACTACCAGCTATCAGAAATGATAACAAAATCTTTAGTGGCTTAATAATAATTTTCAAATAATCTTAAAATCATTTTTTAGTCAAGGCAAAAACCTGAAACAGTTCATCAAGTTATCATCAAATTCAAACATGAACAATGTCTCATCGCTGTACACACAAGGACAATAACTCTGAAACTGTTCATCCGATTATTACCAATTTCTAACTTGACCAAGATCTCATCATGCATATCACTTTCTTTTTCAGCTGCTCTGAAATCAGGATCAGCTCTCTTAGTCCGTTTACCAGTTTACCATGGATTTCCCCTTCTCTTTCAGCTGCTCTGAAATCAGGATCAGCTCTTTTGGCACTTTTAGCTCCAACCTTTCTTCAAATCCCTGTAATCAGGATCTTCATTTCTTTTCCTTTTTTTGGGAGTTCCTCTCAAATTTTCAGTTGCCCTGAATTCAGGATCAGCTCTTCTCAAATTGTTTGTATTCTTTATAATACCTCTTTCAACAATTTCCTTGATCTGATTTCAGTCGCATCACCTGTCTGCTTTTCTTCAAATTTAAAATATTTTTAAAATGTTCACCCATTTTCTTTGAATGGGAACAATCATCTGTAATGGAAGGATTTCCTATTCCAGACATTTCCATCATTAGAATTTCCATCCTCTGTAATGGATATCTCTTCCACTACATCTGGAAATAGCCAGACATTTCCATCATTTGAATTTCCATCATCTGCAATGGATATCTCTTCCACTACATCTGGAAAACATTCTGCATTGAGATTGGAGTCATCACTTATGCCGAGTTCCAAGTCGGGGTGGTAAGCAAAACGCAAGAAAGTCCAATCAAAGAATCACATGTTATAAGTGTGGTAAACCTGGACACAATAGCACGAGATGTGAAAATGATGTAAAAACTAATTCTAATAGAGAAGTACTGAATCTAATAGTTAAGTTGATTTGGACTGATATTCCTTTTTTTTATTTCTTTAAGGAGAATGAGTTATCACATTGGGTAGATTATATAGGTAACCCAGTTGAATGGAGAGAATCTGTATCGGCCAAATATGTTCTTACGAATGCTCACGAAAATGTAAAACATGAATGGCTCGTCTGTAGAAATTTCAAAGCAGGGGAACTGCATCGGCATATTTCAGAATGGGAGAAAATATCTAGCTTGGCTACTATTTTATATTGGCTCCAGCATGGTGTTGATGTCGAGAGTTTTATAACACATTTCGTAGGAATCATTATTATCCACCAAAAAGTTCTGAAAAGACACAATGCTAGAATAATTGCGATAAATTCCTTAACATTAATATGGAGAGGGTATAAAAGCGGACAGTCTGCCATCCAATTGATATAATAGTAGTCACCATTGTAATAACCTCCTGCTCCCTCCATATAGACATCAGTTTGTATTGGGCACTGATCAATTATTCTGCAACTACCATTAAATACTGCTAGAAAAGAAAGCCACCAATGAAGGTCAGACATAAAGTCACTGTTAAGTACAACCTAATGGTGTTTGTCCACAAGTGTGCATTTTAAGTCAATAACACGTCGCAAAAAGGTGCGCCCCCCAGGTATGATTTGAGAAGCCCACGAGAGTTTGTCTATAAGAGTTTTGAGTTGATGTTTGCTAGCACGTTTTCTGCAAGCAAAGCGTTGTAAGAGATCAGTAAAATCACACAGTTTATCGATAGGTAAGGAAAAGGTCATATCCACAGTATTGATTTGAACACCAAGAAAGGTAAGCACATTTGTTGGACAAACCACCTTGGACCTGTTAATGGCAAAGCCAAGTTCACGCAGTAGTTCAAGGAGGCTAGAAAGTGCAGATTGACATTCGGTTAAAGATGTACCAAACACCAAAAAGTCATCAAGGTAAGCTATTGCCCGGTATCCATATTTTTTCCATAAAATCCAACAGACGCTACTACTTAGAGATTGGAAAATTTTAGGGCTTTTCCGAGCACCGAAGGGGAGCTTTGTGTCATATAAATATGTAGGGGGTTTGTCGCCAGTAAATGTCCATTTAAGACCGATTGCAGGATAATTAGAAGAATGTAGTGGTATTGAGCGATAGGCCGCGCCTAAGTCAATCTTGGCTAAAAAGCAACGCTTGGTAAGATGTTTTGATGCCTCCCTCAAATCCATATAGGAACAGCTACAGTCAAAACAAGATGCGAACGACTTTGTCGTTTCTGTGTGAGGCAATATGCTTCTCATCATCTGTCTTTTTTGTATAAAGAACTAAGTTCAGAACTCATACCCAAATATTATCATAAACACCCATCCCAACAGAAAGTCAATATATTAATGTCAAACACAAATTCTTCCATCTTGAACAATTTGGCTATATATACATTTTTGTCGTTGAAAAAAAAGGGCAAAATTCCTTGAGTTTTCGAGTATGTAAGTTAACCCCTTAACAATATTGCGACATTCTACCCCTGCTACCACCACTTTAAATAAATACGAAACTACCGCTATGAAAACGGTGTTGATATATGTATAATCAGATTTAGATATCGGTGGTAATTTTTAGACAAAAAACCATGCACGTTTCTTCTATAAAAAATCCCTAATAATTTGATTGAAAATAGGTAATATTTGTGAAAAGATGTCGCGAAATTTGAGTTTTCATAGCGTCATAACCATAGACATCTTATATAGATAGATATGAAATTTATGGCTCTAATGATGTCTATTCAACCACATCAGGTGACCTAAATAGCAATCGTCAATGTAAACAATTTCGCTGCCATGTATTTCGATCAACTTTCGATTGAATATGGGTGTATTTTGATGTAAAACGGCCATAGAATGGCAGGAAAATTGATTGTTGAAGCTGTTATAGCCCATATCTACACTGATAGTGACTCTGAGCGCGAGTTTTTGACATTTGAAGATGACTGGCCATCGGATTCAGAATGTGTTGATATTGACAGTGATAATATAAATAATGATGAATGTCGAATTCCTGAAGTTGCCACATGCATTTGAAAAAAGCGAACCTAATTGCGTGCATCTCCGGAAAGATTAATAACTTTCTAACATAAACAAATTGGCAGATTTCAGTTATGGAATATATTCCAGTGAACAAAGTCACGTGACAAACTAGCAGATTTCATGTGAGCAGAAAAATTTTATGGAATTTTAGCAATAAACTACTCTTACGTTTTACTTATCTTATTTTGACAGTCACTATTTTATTGTTTAAATCATTGTATTTTGGTGGAATTGGTATTTATTTATAATGACTTCATATTAAATAAAGATAAGGGATTTATAAAGAAAATCTAAACAAACCAATTTTAATTTTTTTTATAGAATATCTGAAGAAACATCTAAGACATAAAAAGAAATGTTTTTATGTTTTTTAATTTTGACAAAATTCCATGTCGAATCGTTATATGCATGACTATAGGTTACACCACTGTAATGATACTAACATGATGCATACGTTAATTTTGATATAACTCAATTCCACCAGAAGTGATGCCACTGGAAGAATAATGTCGAAACCAGAAGTGACGCAAACACTTTGCATATTTAATTGGCCTTGTTGGAGGTCTACACCATATAAGTTTCCAATCAATCTGCCAAATAACAACCTAAATAGCATCAAAATAAGGTATCAAACAAATTTTGTTAAAATAAATTTTTTTCAAATGATATATTTTTCCCTCTGCTCCAAGAAGTGCAATGAAGAAAAACCTGAGCAAATCAGTCAATAAATACACCTTCTACAGTCCATAAATTGATTACTTTGAGTTAGAAATAGTGATGAAGTCCAATAATCAATACAAAAGCAAGGCGGGGCAAAACACTTTTTTGTGAAAGCAACTCAAAAGCTATAAATAAATACTTTTAACAATATAATAATATATAAATGAATATAATTTTCTTGAGAGTATACTTTACCTTTAAACTCAGATTCCCCTGTGGCTGCATCTTTCGAGTCAATAGAGTGAGCTGTGCATGTTGTTGTTTTGGGTACTGCCATACTAGAGAATCTCTGTGGATGAGGGGTAACAAACAACTGTCTTGGTGTTTGGCCAAATTCCATAATCTGTGTCTCCATGCTGGATCTCTCATTTAGGTCTTTAAGACTGTCATTTTGAAACAAAACAGAAAAGATTGTTTATAATAAGAAACTATTTTTATTGCCTGCTTTGTTTTCATAACGATTTTTTTTTTTTCGTCAGCTAGGGAGCTCATTTCTTGGAACCAGAAATATGTACGACAAAACGGACTTCATGACTTTTTCTAACTTGTGGCTATTCACGTATTAAATGTAAAATGAAAATGTTCTGCACAACCTGAAGTGAGATAGCAAAAAAGGGGAAATGGACTGTAGAGGGCTTATTTATTGTTCGATATTGCTCTGGTTTCCATTATTATAATTCTTAGTACAAAGGACATATGATAGAAGTTGAAAATATTCGATTTTCCAAAATTCGTTCAATACTTTTTTTTGTGGAAATTAATCGAAAAATGCTATTTCTGTTGCTTTTTCACGGATTGATTTGAAATTTATATGGCGTAAAACGTCGGTCTGGGCAAATAATTCTGCATGGTCAAAAAATGTTCATCACTTCCGGTTTCGATGTTAGTACTTCCGGTGGCATCACTTTCGGTGAAATTGAGTGATGTCAGAAATGACATATGCAAAAGCTTAGTGTCACTAATACAAAGTGTTACAACTGAAAAAATTCGTACCGGAAGTAACATATAGGCTTGCCTGATTATGCAAAACTTGCTATTTTGGAGCTATTTATGATCCGATTTGAACAATTTTGGTTATCAAATGATAGAATTGGCGTTTATCTAAAACTTGTTGAGGACAGAATTTTGATTTTCGGTTTTGCCTCTTTTGTACGACCGGATATTTTTTTTCAAAGTTTGAAGGTGTATATCTTATGACCTTGACCTTTGATATTTACTATGATGATAATTTGTGACCTTGAATATCTGATGACCTTATGACCTTTGAGGTCAGACAACTCTTTCCGATTTTACAGGGGTCTAAAAATGGACCATTTTGAGTCTTTGCAGTGCTATATCTCGGTCCCTAATAGAGGTATGGCGATAATTCTTTCGATTTTGTAATGGATATATCGAATATGCGTAGTGCGCATGCGCATTACTACCTTTGTTATTTCTTAACCGAATTTCATCAAACTTGGTATGCATGTGTATAATCGAAATCTAAATTTGATGGAAATATTGAATTTTTGTTGTGCGCATGCGCATTACCAACTTTCTTATTTCTTATCCAAATTTAATCAAACTTGCTAGGTATGTGATGGAAATATCGAATTTGTGTTGTGCGCATGCGCATTACCAAATTCCTTATTTCTTATCCCGGTTCCATCAAACTGCGTCTTTATTAATTGACAAACCTTCTTTTATTCCTAGTCGATATAATCTTAAGTCCAGGCACTTTTGCATATTTGCATTTAGAGATGCAGAAAAATATTTACATCAATGTGATTGCAATAGACCATCTTCGTATGTACCTGAATGTCGTAACACGCCCTGCATCAGTACTGTTCTAGTTCTAGTTATTTTTGTTGCTATAAAGTCACTGATGAATGGATGGAAGAGATTCATGTTAAGTCTCTAATGAACCCTTACAAAATTGAGTAAAATAGTATACAATTAAAGGAATGTACAGAAACAGCACTTTTTGGACCTTGTGGAGCCTCGTTATCCACACATTGATTAATAAATTCATCCATTTTAACGAATTTTTGTTATCATGTCATACCGATTAAATAATAGACAAGCGTGTACCTTTATATATATACAGTGGAACCTCATTTATCCGGTTGCCGATAATCCGGAAACCCCGATATCCGCACGCTTTTTACTGTAAACGGAATATTTACTATGTAAAATTACCCGTTGAGTTCCGGTTTTGCACGGCTGTGATTGGGAACTCATTATCAAATTCTATAGTAATTAGTATTCACCTTCCGGTCGCATGTTAATGTGAGTTCTTCTGGCTTCCGGATTAGCGGTATCTATGATGTCGCGTGATTGGTGTTTAATAAATCCTCATTGTGAGATTAAGCAATTAATTTACTGTTTACATACAAGCTATCCATTTGATATAAAAAAAATTAGTTGATAAGTGTGATGTTTCTGAGGACGAAGTCGAGGAAGATGCAAACGAACAAGAATGTTCGAGCATTACATCCTTACAGGCCAGAAGTCATCTTGACGATTTGCTCGCATTTTTTGAAAATGACAATGATATTGATAATGTAAATGTTATCTCTTCTGTGATTAGGTCGTTTAATTTCTCAAAGGGAAATCAAACTACCATTGATGACTATTTTCATAAATAAATGTTGTTGTTATTATGTTTATGATGATGCATATGTTATAATGAATAAGTTATTATAAACAGTCGGGTTTTGTTTTACACGTACATATATGTGTCTTGTGTACGTGATATTCGTCATGTGTCGAAATGGGAAGGGAAATAACTCTAAATATGACCAGAAGGGCATATTTTAACTATCCGGAAATTCGTTAAACTGCACGATTTTATCCGGAACGAAACACAAATTTCCATTTCCTCACATGTATTTTAATGTAGCGTTGACATCTGACTTTTTGGATATAGACCAGCAGCCAAATTTTTTTATGGTTTAAGCACAGGAACAAAATTGTGGCATTATTTTTTGATTCAGGGAAAAATGTATATGACGTAAAAAAATAAGTTTTCTTATGGTAATGTACCCCTTTAAAAATAATCAAAAAAAAAATGTCAAACAACCTATATAATATGTATTTATAAAAAAACAAAGATGACATTGATTAATTCTTACTTGGTTTTTCTTTCCATATAAATAATTTAAATTGGAAAGCATTATATGTTAGGCCACACCAAATGGATTGATTGGTCGACGGATTTGCTGCATGTAAATAATGCTCAACATTTTTCGTATCAAAATCAGTCAACAGAAAAATTTCATACGATCGTTTTTTTTTTTTTACGTGTCGGTTCGACCATAAAAATATAATGATTAGACCTCAAAGTTGTTATAGTTCAAACGGCAAAATAGAGTCAGCGACAGCGCTACCTACCATGTTATTTTATGATGTTTCCTCTCACGCGGATTAACAAGTCAAATCGCCCACCCTAAACCTAGTCCCGCTGAACAAAATAGTCAAGTCATCATTTTTATGATCAATTTTCCCTAAAAGATTCTTAAGCATGGACTATATTTTTGTCTTATAAATACTAATAGCATTGTTACAATCAAAATATCACACGGCATTGCGCCACAAACGGTGGTCGGGTGCCAAATATTACACAATGACTGACGGAGATGGAGATCACGGAAATTGCCGAATGCTTGACCGGCTGCATAACATATTTTAAATTAATCGAATCTGGCTATTTTAATTTTAATGCTTGAGAAATTCATAAATTTATCATCTGCTTTTAAAATATCAAATTTAAACAAACAAACAAAATTTCTGTCGTAACAAAGCAAGTAACCAAGTCGATTGAGTCTGGTAAATCGAATATGCTAAAAACTTGTTATCTCCCATATAAGTTGCACGTTCGTTTACTCACCCGAGCTTACTTGCGCCTGACCAGAGCCCGTTCTTTTACCGATTCAAATAATGTTTTTGTTTGAGAACTCAATGTATTACCGATGTTGCATTGAAAAAAAAATTTTATTTAGTGGATAGTGTATATAATATGGCTAGATATTTTTTCATCTTATTTGTAACTAATGTTTCAACTGTATGTTTGCAACCTCGGGCTAAATATTATTATTGCTGCAAATTTGCAAAAAAAAATTATCTGAAAATGTCTTAAAAACCTGATACAGCTATTACGGATGAGACTACTTGGCGATATATCGACTTTTATCAAAAGATTGTAAATAATTAAAAAAAAAAAAAAAAAACGCTTGTATTTTTACACAAAATAATCCGCAGAACAAAAATATTTTCCATAAAAAAAAATTCGCTCGCTCGCTCCATTTCTTTCAGCTGAAAATCCATAGACCAATTGTTCCATTTGGTGTGGCCTTAGATTATATTAAGATAATATTCATGCTATCCGTTAAGCCAGGAAAAAGAGGCCTGTAGCAGGAACCTAGGGAGGATTTTTCAGTGACGGCAGGAAATGCAGTGCATCAGAAAACAATTTACTAATGAAAAGAGTATTTGTGTTAAAACTAAATCAATTGAAAATATAACTATCTTAAATCCTACCTTACGATCTAAAGATCCTTTGATTTGAAGAAAAATTGTCTGTTTTGTGATGATTTCGCTAAATGTGACAATAAGATGTATCTACCCTGTCAGAACAAAATGTCAAATGGTAAATGTAAATGTCAAACGTATTTGTGAAGAGCGTAATGATACATAATCAGAAAATGTGCAATGAATTTTAGAGTAAGCCGCGGACCTGTTATCATAGAAGATAGCTTGATGTTACAATGTAGCAATGTTACATATGCCAACTTTCAGCTGTTAAGAAAGTCTTAATTGGCTTAATAATGGATATTCAAATAATCTTAAAAATATTTTTAAATCAAGGCAAAATCTCAAAGATCTCATCGATGTACACACAACAGCAATAACTAATTTACTAAGGGCAATAACTCTAAAAACGTTCATCCGATTGTTATTAATTTTGAACTTGACCGAAATCTCATCAATATATACTTACACACCAAGTTTCATTAAGATCAGTAAAAAAATTGTAGCCTCTTTCTATTCCTTGTCTCCAAGAAATGTGGAAGGGCGGACATATCGATGGCAATGTACATCCACATTTTCATGTGGGCATTATTTAAAATTTAGTTCTAATTTTCAAACATTCAAACAATTACCCTCAACACCAGGATCTTAAAAGAAATTTATTATGAAGACCTAAAAATGAACTGAAAGAATTACCTTATTGATAACGATGAAGAGCGACTATCTGACGCAGATAGAAAAACGCATCAACACGATTATAAAGTTGAAAAGTATTTTGGATCATCTGTTATTACAAGTGATATGGATGGTTAATCTTAAACAGTAGCTCTTAAAAATACAGCTTCAAAATTATTACATGAATTTTATCCAAAAAAACACCCAAGACAATTTAAGTGAAGCTGAGGATAAAGAGAACATCATTGTAAATGCGGCGAGATTGATTAAATAAGAATTCAAAGATTTATCATGTAGAAAGAATATATATGACTGGACAGATTCAATTTCATCAATAGAAGAAAATCTTTTTTCCTGAAAATATAAAGAACGTCCATTGAGTCAATAATTAAAGCAACAAGACCCGGATCAATTATTACTCCTCCTCTGACCGGTTTAGGGGTGCAACTACATCATCATATTGGCTCCAGGTTTCTCATAGATCTTCTGTATAATCTTATTATGGCTTCTATTCTCCAAATAATGAAGAAACAGGTAGAAAATGTATGCAGCCGACAACATTGATCACATTATAGCAATACTGGATGGTCACTACACGTTTCATGGGATGAGATTCATAGCATGCATCATTTCCGCCACTAGATCAAGAACTGTTGTACCAAGGGCTGACTTTTCATTAAACAACATAGTTGAACTGGCAAAGGTTGGCATGAAGTATTTCATGAATATAACCTCTGAAACTGATTATTGAAACTGATCTTTAATACCAAATGTATCTTACTTCAACCACTACACCTAATGACTCAAGCAAGGTTGTTGGAATATCAACCAGTTTTGTATGACCATCTCAAAATTGGTCATAAGGGTGCTTTTTAGCCCCTAATTTTTGAAAAATCTCTTTTGCTCGGAACTGCGATATGTTTTTCTGGGTTGAATATATGAATAAAGATTTCCGCCTTTTTTTTTAATAAGCACGCAAAGAAAGCTGATCCTCGATTCAGGGCAGTTGAAAATTTGAAAGAAACTCCCAACAAGAGACGAAAAAGAAATGAAAATCCTGATTACAGGGATTTGAAGAAAGAGGTTCGTCAAAGTGCTAAAAGTGCTAAAAGAGCTGATGCTGTATTTAGGGCAGCTGAAAAATTGAATGAAACTCCCAACAAGAGACGAAAAAGAAATGAAAATCCTGATTACAGAGATTTGAAGAAAGAGGTTCGTGCTAAAAGTGCCAAAAGAACTGATCTTGAATTCAAAGCAACTGAAAGAAAAAATGAAAATGCATCCAAAAGATTTCAAAGAAAGACGAAAGATAATTCATCAACTGATGAATTAATTGCTGAATTTCACAAGAATATTGAAAATGGGCCTACTTATGTATGTGTGTCTTGTCACCAGTTGTGGTTCAGACATAGTGTAAAAGCATGCCCAAGAGTGCGTAATTCAAATGAAACTGCAGAGCTTTGCTTGAAAAATGATGGATGGGTATGTGGTACATGTGAAAAGTATATAAAGAAAAATAAAATTCCACCTTGTTCGATAGAATAATTTTACAGATAAACCAAACAATCTGGAATTATACCCATTAGAATGGCGACTGCTGCCTCCAAGAATACCTTTCATGAAGATATATGCTGCTCCTAGAGGAAAACAGAAGAAAATTCGTGGAAATGTTGTTAATGTTCCTGCAAATGTCACTACAACTGTCAGAATGTTGCGTAGAGCAATAGATGACACAATGACAATTGCAGCTCAATTGGAAAGGCAGTTGAAATACAATCATGCTGTGATGACTGAAAACATTCGGCCCTACAAAATCAGAGAAACTGCTGAATGGCTTCAAAAAAATGGAACTTTGTACAAGAAAGAAGGCATTTGCTTTGAAGAAAATTGGAATGAGGAACCTGAAAATCTAGGCAATGGAGAAGTCTTGAATGATACTGAATTTGATGAGATTCCAGATGTTGTAGACTCTGGTCTGAAGAAAGCTGAAAGAAATGAGGATCTTGAAAATGAAGGCAATGAAGAAGTCTTGAATAATACTGAATTTGATGAGATTCCAGATGTTGTAGACTCTAGTCTGAAGAAAGCTGAAAGAAATGAGGATCTTGAAAATGAAGGCAATAGAGAAGTCCTGAATGATACTGAATTTGATGAGATCCAGATGCCGTAGACTCTGGTTTGAAGAAAGCTGAAGAAAATGATGGAAATGAGGATAACTGGAGTGAAGATGAAGGTGATGTAGAAGTCGCAAGCTCTAAAGATACACTTCTTACATCACCTGACTTTATTGAGAATGATGAAAAAGAGAAAGTTCATAATTTTGCTCCAGGAGAAGGTAACTTTCCATTGAGTTTATTTATGGACAAAAACTCTGAAGAGCTGGCATTTCCTAACATTTTCTTTGGGAATGCTCGAACTGCAATTTCTGATAGACCTACTAAGGTTTATTACAGTGAAATTTGTAAATCAGAATTAAGAAGAGATGATCGAAGGGCAGCAAATTGTATTGACAATATTTTTTTTAAGTTAAAGAAGTTGCAAATGAAAACACTGCTCAAATTGCCCTTAGGAAAAACAAAACTGAAGGAAGGAAAATAACTGTTGGAGATTTAAAAAATTCAGCAACTGTTAAGAATTTGATCAATTTTGATGATGGATATATGGTGTTAAAAACACTAAGAGGTTCACCTCCTTATTTCAAAAAGGCTCAAAGCGATTTATTTGCTATGATTAGGCAACTGGGGCCTGCAACATTTTTTGTAGTTTCTCAGCTGCTGAAACACGATGGAAACATTTGTTACGCATCCTTGGTAGAGTGCAAGATAATAAAGAGTATAGTAATGATGAGATTGATAGCATGGATTGGGAAACTAAAAGTAGATTGGTGTCTTCTGACCCTGTAACTTGTACCAGGCAATTTGACTACCAGGTCAAACTGCTATTTAAAGATGTCTTGAAGAAAGAAACTCTCCTATTGGGAAA
>NW_008709073.1:349415-350383 GCF_000327385.1 Lottia gigantea
CCTCTGCTCCAAGAAGTGCAATGAAGAAAAACCTGAGCAAATCAGTCAATAAATACACCTTCTACAGTCCATAAATTGATTACTTTGAGTTAGAAATAGTGATGAAGTCCAATAATCAATACAAAAGCAAGGCGGGGCAAAACACTTTTTTGTGAAAGCAACTCAAAAGCTATAAATAAATACTTTTAACAATATAATAATATATAAATGAATATAATTTTCTTGAGAGTATACTTTACCTTTAAACTCAGATTCCCCTGTGGCTGCATCTTTCGAGTCAATAGAGTGAGCTGTGCATGTTGTTGTTTTGGGTACTGCCATACTAGAGAATCTCTGTGGATGAGGGGTAACAAACAACTGTCTTGGTGTTTGGCCAAATTCCATAATCTGTGTCTCCATGCTGGATCTCTCATTTAGGTCTTTAAGACTGTCATTTTGAAACAAAACAGAAAAGATTGTTTATAATAAGAAACTATTTTTATTGCCTGCTTTGTTTTCATAACGATTTTTTTTTTTTCGTCAGCTAGGGAGCTCATTTCTTGGAACCAGAAATATGTACGACAAAACGGACTTCGTGACTTTTTCTAACTTGTGGCTATTCACGTATTAAATGTAAAATGAAAATGTTCTGCACAACCGGAAGTGAGATAGCAAAAAAGGGGAAATGGACTGTAGAGGGCTTATTTATTGTTCGATATTGCTCTGGTTTCCATTATTATAATTCTTAGTACAAAGGACATACGATAGAAGTTGAAAATATTCGATTTTCCAAAATTCGTTCAATACTTTTTTTTGTGGAAATTAATCGAAAAATGCTATTTCTGTTGCTTTTTCACGGATTGATTTGAAATTTATATGGCGTAAAACGTCGGTCTGGGCAAATAATTCTGCATGGTCAAAAAATGTTCATCACTTCCGGTTTCGATGTTAGTACTTCCAGTGGCATCACTTTCGGTGAAATTGAGTGA
>NW_008709073.1:357629-358917 GCF_000327385.1 Lottia gigantea
TGAATGCTTACAATGCCAAATTATTAGACTGTTGGCAAGCAAATCATGACATTCAATTTGTGTTAGATGTCTATGCTTGTGCAATGTATATTGCTTCCTACATAGCAAAATTGCAAAGAGGTATAAGTGACATTTTACGTAAAGCTTGTGATGAAGTTAGAAAAGGAAATAGTGGAATACGTGAGCAAGTAAAAACAATTGGAAATAAATTTCTGAATAATGTCAGAGAGGCTGTTAACATAATACTACAATTGTCAATGAGAAAAATGGAAGACATAACGCTAGCACAGTTTGTGTCATCATATGATAAAAGGAAACGTTATGTCAAACGTCCTAAAAATGTTAAACTTGAAACTCTGATAGAAAATGCTGAAGAGCATGATTCTGATTCTGATGAAGATGATGAAACAAACAAATCGTTGAAGCGATCTGTTCCTAGGGTGATAAGATAGTGTTGTCGGTTCAGAAGTACGGGCAGTTGAAAAAGCTGATCCACGAAAAACAATGCAATTGCACAAACACCTGAATCTTGTAATAGGTATGAAATGTAAATTGTGTATCAATGTGAAAACTGGTGATGGCTTAACAAATGGTGCTGATGGAACTGTGAGGTTAATTGAAGCGCCAAATAGACGTACTGCAGTAGGTAACATTGTATGGGTAGAATTTAAAGATAAGATGGTTGGTAAACTAACTAGAAATGATTTGAAAAATTTATACAAAGCAAATATGAATACAAGTTTGACTCCAATCTTACCTATTTCCCGGAAGATAAGGATTGGTCAATTTAAGAATGCAGAGTTGATGAGAACTCAGATCTCAAGGTGATACACTTGACAAGGTGGTTGTTGATTTTGGAGGAATGACAATGGCTCATATCCATTATGTGGGCCTGAGTCGGGTTAAAACGCTGGAAGGCTTGAATATAGTAAACCTTGCTGAAGACAAAATCAAAATTAGTATGGAGGTGAACGATGAAATGCTATCGCTGAGAAATGAGAGGAAACTAGAAATTCAAGAATTTGATTCTTATGTTACTGATGATGACTCCCTGAAAGTCATTTATCATAATGTGAGATCCTTACAAAAGTATATTGAAGATGTGAAAATGAGTCATGTGGTAAAGAAAGCGCATGTTGTAATATTGTTTGAGACTCACTTAAAACTAAAAAGTGATCAATTGTATGAAATACCAGATTTTAGCTTGTATAGAAATGATGCTTGTACATCTAGCAATAAGAACCATCATGGTATAGCTGTGTATGTCAAATCTAATATTGTGAATGCT
>NW_008709073.1:359180-367159 GCF_000327385.1 Lottia gigantea
TATCCAGCCTTCAAACTGGATACAAATATATGAAAAAGACACTACATTGCAATTAAATGGATATGACTGTGGTGTTTGTACTTATATGAATGCCTGGTTGGTATTAGGACGTAGCTTGAAAGTAAGACAACAAGAAATTGCAAAGTTTAGAAAACAAATGATCAACCAAATAAATACATTTAGGTTGTGACAAAAGTGGAAATTATTATGTGTAAACTATGTTGATGAGATGGCTATTTGAATATTTTGGCACTATTGCTAATTGCTAGAAATGAATTGTGAGGCCATCAACCAAAATGTACAAGAATTTGATAATCTGAATGAAATAACTGTAGTATGGGGTATTTAGATGCAATTTGGTCAATGAAATGCTAGAATTTAGTAGAATTAGAAATCAATAGAGAGCCCAATTGCTTAATGATAGAAAATGTACATGCATTTGTTGGGAATGGTGTGGATGAGATGGCTATAAGGGGTGTTGGGAGGCCATTGCTAAATATAAGAAATGTACATGAATTTTATGTAAATGGTGTAAATGAAATGGTTATATAGAGAGCCCATTGCAGATTGGTTCTTGATAAATGCTAGAAATGAATAGAGAGCCCAATTGCTAAATGCTAGAAATGATTATAGAAATGAATAAGGTGGAAATGATGGAAAGGAACATCAATTCGATGGAAATGATAAGTACATTTTTTTTATATCCTTGAATTCCCTGTTAAAGAAATGATGGAGGCTTACAGTGTACTGCAGAATTATGGTGGTATTAGTGTGAAACTTGCTGACCCTATTCCAGCCTCTGATAGTTTTTTTGCCAGTTGTTGGCTGGAATACGGTCAGAAACAATAGGCTGCAAAAAATGCGGATTTTCGTGATTTTATGATTTTATAATCCTTGTAGATCACTTAATTAACGGCGAAATACACAACTCGATGACTGTCCGTAAGTTTTGTACATAAATTGTATTTCTATTGCATGACCCTTTGATGCATTGAGCACGCATTCTTTGATGACTGCCGATATATTGAATTTCTTGGAAAATAACTTGGATCAAAACCCAGACGTGCCATGTATGGTCTAGGGGGATGATGACTGTATAACAGAACAACATAATTATCCATTTATCCTAATATATCGGGGTTTGATGGATTCGAGGTAAATAAATGTGTAAGGTGTCTTGGTTTCTCCGACAGACAGAGTCCGACACACTCTGACAAGACATTTGAGACTAGATATTCGCGAATCAAAAAGCACATTTTTATCACGCTTGCTGCAATAAAAAGTTACAATGCTTTATTACGTATGAAAAAACGAAACAATAAATAAATCATTTTTCAACATCTGTCATATGTCTTTTGACAGAAAATGTTAAGCAATCCCACTGTGGCGAGTTTCAACGGGAATAAAAGTAAGCCTACCATGTATTTCTTTTTTGTAATTTTACTTGTGAGATAAGATTTTTTCGGCGACTACATTTTCGAATTTACCATTGGAATGTGAAATTCATATTTCCACAGAATTGTGTTTAATAAACACTGGTCCTCATATCGATCAAGTGTCGTATGAGATAAATGATACTTCACAGACTGAAATAATAAACAGTTAGGCCTAAAAGTGAGATGGCCTATATGACCTAAATTTAAATCTCCGGCGAGAATATGCGAACGATAAAATTTGCCCGATGGTGACAGTGCTTCTGTGACTGCAGATGTGTCGCAAAACGAACTAATGGTCTTCATGTCATTTGACCATAAATTGTTTGAATAGTGTGCCGCAGGCGGAACATTTCGGGACTTAGATGTTCCCTGATGCCAAATTGTTCCTATTTTACTTCCATTACAGACACTCTACTCAACCAAGCTTATCCATTTGTGGAGGAAAACAGGATATCACGCCCCCCTCCCCCTCCTCCCTTTACTGAACGCTTTTTCCAATAACAAGTTAACGATAACTCTTCTCCGTGCTTTGAGAGGTCGGAATAGTCCGAAACATACTATAGCCTACCCTATGCCACAACAGTTAATTCTGACAATTTCAGACTACCTCATAGAGGCGGAAAATCTAGATGCTCCACTTTTATTACAATTTTACAATATGCCTACTTATAATTCAAGAAAATTTAAATTTAGGTCATATAGACCTTTATCACACAACAGTACTGATAGCGAGTTCATGTTGTAATATTGTCTGAGACTCACTTAAAACTAAAAAGTGATCAATTGTATGAAATACCAGATTTTAGCTTGTATAGAAATGATGCTTGTACATCTAGCAATAAGAACCATCATGGTATAGCTGTGTATGTCAAATCTAATATTGTGAATGCTTTTGATGTTAGTGTACAGCCCTTGAACATACAAGATGTTGAAATGAGCTTATTGAGTCTATCGTTTAGACTTGATAATTGTCTAAAGAATGTGAATATTTTGGGTGTTTACAAGCCACCTAAAACCCCTGTGGCAAATTTAATAACAGCTGTAGGAAATGTGACAAGAGGTTGGAAAATTGATGACTATTCATTGGTGCTTGGAGATTTCAACATCCAGTTAAATAGTAAAGAATATGTAAGGTTGAATTCTGAATTAAATGGTATGGAACAGTGCATTCGGGAGCCTACTACTAATGCTGGCACTACTATAGATTTTGTCTTTAGTAATGTACCCTGTGAATTGAACAAATGTGGTATCATTGAAAATTATTTCTCAGATAACAAATTGATATACACTGTTATTGCCTCGAAAAACAGTATGGCATTTGATACACTAAAATTAGATGAGCATATAGTAATTCCAAAAAGAATTGTTGAAGAAAAAAAAATTGAATTCAGTGAACAGAAATGTGCAAAGACGATTAGCAGATGTAAAGCTGGTAAAAATGATAGAGCTGTCAGTGAACAGAAATGTGCAAAGCAAATTAGTAAATGTAAAGCTGGCAAAAATGATAGAGCTGTAATACTTTCTGATTTGATCTGCTGTCGAGGGTTTGGTTATTCCTTAAAAGAAACTGATCTCAACACACTTGTTGGAAAAAACTGGCTAAATGATCAGATTATAAATTTTTATATGAAGATCTTAGAAAGGGATGAAGATTTGAGTGGAACAGAGATAACTATGCTAGATACATTCGCTTATCTACGAATTGAAAGCAACATGCAAGCTGCTGTTGATATGTTTACAGACCAAAATCTGTTAACGTATAGTAAGATATTGATACCAATACATACACCACACCATTGGAGTTTAGTGGTTGTATATGTTGATAGTAAAACCATAAAATACTATGATTCTGTGGTTCACAAAGAAATCGGTTATCAATGTATGAGAAAGATGAAAGATTTTCTGCTTATGTTGGAGAGTATCCAGCCTTCAAACTGGATACAAATATATGAAAAAGACACTACATTGCAATTAAATGGATATGACTGTGGTGTTTGTACTTATATGAATGCCTGGTTGGTATTAGGACGTAGCTTGAAAGTAAGACAACAAGAAATTGCAAAGTTTAGAAAACAAATGATCAACCAAATAAATACATTTAGGTTGTGACAAAAGTGGAAATTATTATGTGTAAACTATGTTGATGAGATGGCTATTTGAATATTTTGGCACTATTGCTAATTGCTAGAAATGAATTGTGAGGCCATCAACCAAAATGTACAAGAATTTGATAATCTGAATGAAATAACTGTAGTATGGGGTATTTAGATGCAATTTGGTCAATGAAATGCTAGAATTTAGTAGAATTAGAAATCAATAGAGAGCCCAATTGCTTAATGATAGAAAATGTACATGCATTTGTTGGGAATGGTGTGGATGAGATGGCTATAAGGGGTGTTGGGAGGCCATTGCTAAATATAAGAAATGTACATGAATTTTATGTAAATGGTGTAAATGAAATGGTTATATAGAGAGCCCATTGCAGATTGGTTCTTGATAAATGCTAGAAATGAATAGAGAGCCCAATTGCTAAATGCTAGAAATGATTATAGAAATGAATAAGGTGGAAATGATGGAAAGGAACATCAATTCGATGGAAATGATAAGTACATTTTTTTTATATCCTTGAATTCCCTGTTAAAGAAATGATGTAGGCTTACAGTGTACTGCAGAATTATGGTGGTATTAGTGTGAAACTTGCTGACCCTATTCCAGCCTCTGATAGTTATTTTGCCAGTTGTCGGCTGGAATACGGTCAGAAACAATAGGCTGCAAAAAATGGGGATTTTCGTGATTTTATGATTTTATAATCCTTGTAGATCACTTAATCAACGGCGAAATACACAACTCGATGACTGTACATAAGTTTTGTACATAAATTGTATTTCTATTGCATGACCCTTTGATGCATTGAGCACGCATTCTTTGATGACTGCCGATATATTGAATTTCTTGGAAAATAACTTGGATCAAAACCCATGTATGGTCTAGGGGGATGATGACTGTATAACAGAACAACATAATTATCCATCTATCCTAATATATCGGGGTTTGATGGATTCGAGGTAAATAAATGTGTAAGGTGTCTTGGTTTCTCCGACAGACAGAGTCCGACACACTCTGACAAGACATTTGAGACTAGATATTCGCGAATCAAAAAGCACATTTTTATCACGCTTGCTGCAATAAAAAGTTACAATGCTTTATTACGTATGAAAAAACGAAACAATAAATAAATCATTTTTCAACATCTGTCGTATGTCTTTTGACAGAAAATGTTAAGCAATCCCACTGTGGCGAGTTTCAACGGGAATAAAAGTAAGCCTACCATGTATTTCTTTTTTTGTAATTTTACTTGTGAGATAAGATTTTTTCGGCGACTACATTTTCGAATTTACCATTGGAATGTGGAATTCATATTTCCACAGAATTGTGTTTAATAAACACTGGTCCTCATATCAGTCAAGTGTCGTATGAGATAAATGATACTTCACAGACTGAAATAATAAACAGTTAGGCCTAAAAGTGGCCTATATGACCTAAATTTAAATCTCCGGCGAGAATATGCGAACGATAAAATTTGCCCGATGGTGACGGTGCTTCTGTGACTGCAGATCAAAGTGTCTTCATGTCATTTGACCATAAATTGTTTGAATAGTGTGCCGCAGGCGGAACATTTCGGGACTTAGATGTTCCCTGATGCCAAATTGTTCCTATTTTACTTCCATTACAGACACTCTACTCAACCAAGCTTATCCATTTGTGGAGGAAAACAGGATATCACGCCCCCTCCCCCTCCTCCCTTTACTGAACGCTTTTTCCAATAACAAGTTAACGATAACTCTTCTCCGTGCTTTGAGAGGTCGGAATAGTCCGAAACATACTATAGCCTACCCTATGCCACAACAGTTAATTCTGACAATTTCAGACTACCTTATAGAGGCGGAAAATCTAGATGCTCCACTTTTATTACAATTTTACAATATGCCTACTTATAATTCAAGAAAATTTGAATTTAGGTCATATAGACCTTTATCACACAACAGTACTGATAGCGAGTTCATAACGCGAGTTAATATTAGAGATATTACACAGTAGGGAGGTTAATATATATGCAAATTAGGTAAAATTTAATTCAAAACACGATTTTCCCATGAAAATGAAATAAGCGACTTTATGTATCATATGAAAGTTTTGTGACCCCTGTAAAATAAAAAGTTATTATTTATTACATAGATATTATTTCGTTCGCACAAGGACATTTTACGGCGCAAAGAGGCTGACCTCAAAATGAAAGCAATCCTTTCCGAGAAATGGGACATGGAAAGTAAACAAATTATGCAGTTATTGAGAATTGTGTGATAAATAGAATCTTAAACTCGTGGTTATGTCATATAAAATTTATGAAATGAGTTGCCGGATAAAACATTTCCCTCGCCAAGGCTTGGGAAATATTAAATCCAGCAACTCATTTCATAAATTTGTTATGACATAGCTGGTTTAAGATCCTCTATATAGGCTATCTCACCTTAGGCTTACCGTTTATTATTTCAGTCTGTGAAATATCATTTATCTCATACACTCATATGGATTCCACATTCCAATGGTAAATTCGAAAATGCAGTCGCCGAAAAAATCTTATCTCACAAGTAAAATCAAATAAAAAAAAATACATTGTGCGCTTACTTTTATTCCCGTTGAAACTCGCCACAGAGGGATAGCTTAACATTTTCTGTCAAAAATTTTCTGTTGAAAAATTATTTATTTATTTATATATTTATACGTAATAAAAAAACATTCTAACTTTTTATAGACGTCTGTATGATAAAAAAGTGCTTTTCGCAAATATTACGTCTCAAATGTCTTGTCGGAGTGTGTCAGACTCTGTCGCAGAAACCAAGACATCGAATACGTGCCATGTATGGTGTGAAGTTTCTAATGATCCACGTATTCTTAATATTCTACAACTTATGTGAACGTAGAAAGGCTAAAAATCCCAATGACCTCGAATTCCGCTTCGAAAAGCGCAATATGTTTCCACAAGTTACCAAATTACGTCATTCTTTATTGTTTACAGTTTCGTTTTCAAAAAAATATGAGCTAAACCTATTTGAAAGTGATTTGGGGAGTTAAATATAAATTAATTCAAAATGTTTTGCAAAAAGAAATTTAATCATATTCTTTCCTGTTGCTTCAAATGAAATACCCAAATAACCAAGTAGATGTTGCATAAACTATAGGCCTAGGCCCTAATTAGGGTTTTGCATTGTTTCGATTTGTTCGTTCTGACATTCCACAAACACAGATTATTGAGTCTTTCATCAATTTAACAAAATAGACTCACCCAAAGGCACCGCCAAAGCTATGTTAACTGCCAATCATAACACTCCAATTCTCCCGCCAAATTAATAACCACACCTATTACGCACAAGAAATTGAGAGTCATTAATTCCTTGATTTTGAACGCTGAAGGATGTAAACCGTTATTGACAATAGTGGGAACATTTTTGGAAAGATTTTTCAAAATATAGGAAAACTAGCGAAGTGAGGTAAGTTACTTTGACATTTTTCATTAGTTAGGATAAAAAAATTCCCGGTATCAAATTGACAACCCCCAAGAAAGATAGGCCTAGTACTTTAGCAGTTGAAACTTATGAAAACAACTCAAATTTTAACAAGACACATTCTCTGAAGAAAGTAATAGTACGATTAGGCTAGTGTCAGTGACCTTGTAATTGTATTTGTAATATCGCAAATTTGAAATAGGCTAGGTGGTCGTAAAATTAGAACAACCCATGAGTCTAGATCTAATTCTTTTTCGATTCAAAAATTAGGGCATCAAAACAAATTATTATTTTACAAGGTTAGTTTTAGCCCCTGTAGGCCTACTGGGTAGGAAGACTGCTTTACCGTGTAGTAATTGGTGTAAATGTAGGCCTAACTGTTGTTAATTTTCGATAAACCTAAGTAAAACTCGAAAAATAACATTTGATTATTTATATTTAAAAAAAATATACAAATCTAGATTTCCGACGGCATGTGCCACATGCATGCAGGGCAACTCGGACCAAAACAAACTAGGACCATTTTTTTTTTCTGAAATTCTGATGACCAACTTGGACTACTTATTAACTTTTTATTTGGAAACATTGAAAAAATACGAATAATATATAATTACGAATAATATACAATTACAAAGGTAGGACAAACTATAGTCTTTTTGCTTGTACGAATTCCGAAAAAAAAAATTAGGCCTATCATCAATAAATTCATTACGTGACAAAAACACATCTGGAAAAATCCCCCTAAATGGCCTCAGTCTGTAACTGAAAAATCACATTTCTAAATTACCCTTTTTTAACTGTTGTCATTTTCATCGGGTTATAATTTAATAAATTAGGCCTTAATCAGAATGGCTCCTATTTTCGGAAAGACAAAGATTTGTCGCAATAGATCTAAAGAATCATTATGACCTAATTTATACAACAATGTTCTAGACTATCTATCGACACCTTGCTCGGCCATTCTAAAAATAGATGTGAT
>NW_008709073.1:368629-395539 GCF_000327385.1 Lottia gigantea
ACCGGAAGTGGATTGTACTTTCAATTGATTCCCCGTTTAAAACCGGAAGTAAAATTAAATATTTGACAACTACATATTATTTGCTTTGGGGATGTCCCTTTGCATATTAAATTTCAGATCAATCGATGCAAAAGCAAAAAAGTTGCAAAAAAATTGAAAAATTTGATTGAAAAAAGTGAGCGACGAATTTTCGAATTTTGTAATTTTTCAAGTGCTATCAGGTCAGAAATTACAGGTAGATTGTAAAAATGAAAACCCGAAGAAAATCGATGCAAAAATACGCCTTTTAGAGCCGATTTTTGACTATTTGCACATGTTGAACTGTGGCACTTCCGGTTTTGCAAAAATGTTCCAATATATATTTAAGGAACACGTCGCCCCTACAGAAGGTTTAGAGAAGTTGAATGGTTGCTGCAACTACTGCAGTTTAGGCTCAGGAAGGTGTGTAAATTTTGAAAAAAAAAAAAAAAAAAAAAAAAAAAAAAAAAAAAGAATGGACATTTCGATAACAAACTGGGACTTTGCTGAAAGCAAAGTCCCACAATGACAGCAAAGCCATTTGCATTGAAAATGCAAAATTAAAAAATGAAAAGCAAAAATTGTTAACAAAATGTAATCAATTAGGAAAAAGCGTAGAAGAATTATCTAATTACAAAGATGAAGCTGCAATACTAGAAATGCTTGAGACAGACATGCCAATTGCAACTTCAACCCCAGTAAACACTACTGTTGGAAGTGCTACACAGGACCAGACAAATGATACGCCTGAGCCGCCTGCCAAAATTACTAAAAGCTCTTGAATTATGCATTTTAGGTTATGAATACAGAGCTTAGAACCGTTGAACAGGAATTGCCAGAGAAAACTACTGCCAGTGATGATGAACGCCTATTCAGTGAAGAAATGGAGACTGACACAGTTAATGAAATGGAAATCTTGAAACGTGAATTGGAAGAGTTAAAATCCCGAGTGAACCGTATTGAATTGAGCATAGAACAGATTTTGCCATCACATCCATTGAAAAGAAGGAAAGCAGCTACCAGTATCTGAAGGATGAAAATGATGAGCTTCGAAAAGAAAATCGAAGACTTAGGCATGAAAGAACAAGATCTAACAAAGAGTACGAGGAAATGAAAGAGGCATATGAAGAGCTTAAAAGAAAATGGGACAGAAAAAATAGAATGTTGGAAGTAGAAGAAAAAATAGACCAACCACTTTTCAGTGAAGTCGTTGGCCCGCACAAGAAAAGAAAAATTGAAAGAACAGAAAATCGAAGACTTAGGCATGAAAGAACAAGATCTAACAAAGAGTACGAGGAAATGAAAGAGGCATATGAAGAGCTTAAAAGAAAATGGGACAGAAAAAATAAATTGAAGTCGTGGGCCCGCACAAGAAAAGAAAAATTGAAAGAAAAGAAAATCGAAGACTTAGGCATGAAAGAACAAGATCTAACAAAGAGTACGAGGAAATGAAAGAGGCATATGAAGAGCTTAAAAGAAAATGGGACAGAAAAAATAGAATGTTGGAAGTAGAATAAAAAATAGACCAACCACTTTTCAGTGAAGTCGTGGGCCCGCACAAGAAAAGAAAAATTGAAAGAACAGCAAGTGATTTGGTAGAGATGTCGCTCAAGGGAAATAGCAGTAATAATATAAGAGAAAAGAAGGACAATGGCCGCTTTTTGAAAGAGGGGAGAAAAGTGGAAGGACAAGCAGAAGTAGCTTTTATAGGAGACAGTAATTTCCGTGGATTGCTGGAATATGAATTGAAAGAATGGCAACTGGACAGAGGAATGATAGTTAGATGTTATTCGGGAGGAAGAGCCAATGATATGCTTAAAAAATGTTGTCTGCCTGACGAAAGTAGAGTAAAGACTGTAGTTATAGGAATTGGAGGAAATGATTTGAATGGTTGTAATGATGTACTGAATGAATTGGATGAAAATAATAAAAAAAGTAAAGCTGATAAAGTTATCCAAATTGTAGCAGATAAAATCACAGATGTAGCGAAATTGTATAAAGGTATTGCAAAGAGGGTATATGTTATGTTACCTGGCCTTAGAAAAAAAATGAAAAACAGTTATGTATTGAAATTAAACAGATTTTGTAAGGAAAAGCTAGACGATATGAACATTGAGTATCTAGATACTGCAGAAGAATTGCTAAAAGAAAAGCAACTGATAGATTGTGTCATTGATGGAGTCCACTACAGAGATTCATTTTTGAAGAAAATGATCGGCAAGATATGCAAAAGCCTTGACCTGCCTTTTCAATTGCCGGAAATAAAACCAACTAATTGGCCAGCCACAATGCCCGAACAGTGTTTTGCCTGTGGGGAGAAAACCACTAACCATGAATAAGTAAAACGCAGTGATAGAAAACATTTTGAGTGCTCCTTATGCCGAAAAAATGGACATAAGAAAGCACCAAGTAGAGCTCGATTTGAACAATGCTTAGGATGTGGAACCTATGGGCATTACAAACAAACATGCCCATGGATGGAAACAAATGAAACTAGAGCCACACGTGGCACAGAGTGGGACTTTGCAAATGTAGCAAATTGCAAAAGACTCTGAAAAAATCAACCTTCTACGATAATTACATCACGCGCAAGAGCAGTCTAAAGTTGAGAAGAATTCTTTGGAAGATTGTTATAACGGAAGTAGACAGACCGCACAAATGAAAGTATCAGAAGATAGCCAAGGTCAATGACATTTGACATTGAAAGGGAGACAGTCAACAAAGGTCAAGGTTACGAGATAAAAGTCATCAAAATTTTTAAATATATACGGCTATAAAACCGGAAGTTGAGATAGGATAGCAAATATAAAAGTATAAATAGATAGCCAATGTGAATGACCTTTAATCCTACAAAAATCAGGGTCAAAAAAGGTCAAGGTCAAAAATTGAAAATTTTGAATTTTCAAAAGCTGTTCCTTTTTTTGAACTATAAAGCTGAAACAATCGAACTTCCAAGACAACGTGGCTCAACGTATGAAGTAATTGTAATTGCAAAGTTCCATTTTGAACAAATGTATACGTTGTGAGTTATGTCCCTTGCCAAAATTGTCAATAATGAGTAATTTAACCCGGATGTGCTAGGCCCACCTCAATTTCTTTTGCATAGGTTAATTGATATTCTGAATGTTAAGTTGTGTTCCAAATTTAAAGCTTCTACATCATACAGGTCAAAAGATATAGGTCAACAAGAGTCAATAAAGGTCAAAATAGAAAATATGGAAATTTCAAAACCCGTTCCTTTTTTGAAACTATAAAGCTGAAACAATTGACCTATTAACACAAACTGGCCAAAATAATGAGGTAATTGTGTGCAAAGTTCCTTTTTGAACAAATGTATCCTATGCGAGTTATGCCCCTTTCTCAAAATGTAAACAATTAGTAATTCAACCCGGATGTGCCACGCCCACCTCAACTTTTTTGTCATAGGTTAATTTATATTCAAATTGTCTTGTTGTGTTCCAAGTTTCAATGTTTTACATAAAATAGGTCATAAGATATATACACACCAAGCTCAAAGAAACAGAAATATTGTAAAAACAACTCAAATTTGAAAAATTCACGAATTTCAATTAAAAAACGATTGTTATAAATCATTTGAAAGAGCATGAAAAGCACATTAAGAATCCGAAAAAATTAACCCTCTAGGTTAAATAGGTCACGTGCTAGAGCAGTCCAAAGTTGCGAATTTGGCTGTTTTCGGACAGCTATAAAACCGGAAGTACATGTCGGAGGTCAAATGTCAAAGTATTAACTGATAGCTAAGGTCAATGACCTTTGACCTTATGAAGGTCAAGGTCATCAAAGTTCACGATCACGAGATATGACCCTTCAAACTTTGAAAAAATTCAACCGGATGTTGCAAAAAAGCAAAATTGAGAATCGAAAAACGGCTTCCTAATGTCATGTTTTTTTTTTATCTTCTTTCATTTGACACGAAAATCATTTAAATCGGATGAGCCATTATGTCTGAATAAAAATCGAATCATTTCAGAAAAATCAAAATGGCGGCCAAAGTTTCACGTCTGTTCCGGATTTTTTTTTCTTCGTTTTTTTGTCATAACTTTGTCTACCTATCAGCATAGAAATTTTTGTCCTATACAAATTACACCGGAAGATATTCAACCGGAAGTGAACATCGTTTTCCTGTTTAAACCGGAAGTGAAATTGAAAATTTGACTGTACCATTTTGTTTACATTCTTAAACTGTCTTTGCTCAATTTTTTTCAGATTAATCAGACAAAAAGCAAAAAAAATGAAAAAAATGCAAAATTTGGCAAAAAAAATGTCTGCGACAAATTTTCGAATTTTGAAATTTTGAAACTGCTATTCTTTCAGATTTTAACAGTAGATTCCAAAAATGCAAACCCAAAGAAAATCGACCGAAAAATACGACTTCTAGAGCCGATTATCTATTCTTCCATATATTGAACTGTGGCACTTCCGGTTTTGCAAAAAAGATCCAAAATATATTTATGCACATCGTCGCCTATATCTAAGGTTCGTGAATGTTGAATGGTTGCTGCAACTATTGTAATCTAAGCTCAGGAAGGTGTGTAAAAATCGAAAAAAAAAAAAAAAAAAAAAAAATTAACATTTCGATAACAAACTGGGACTTTGCTGAAAGCAAAGTCCCACAATTATATAAATCGACCACCATCACCCTGTAAATAGCTCGTTGTATAGACTTTTGTTTTGCCTGATGAATAGCCTGTTGAATAGCCTCTTCTATAGCCTCTTAAATAGCCAATTGATCTGCCTGTAAGTATCTTTACATATGAAAAATTTGTCTTGATATCCAACAAAGTATCAAGAGATGTAAGTAAATCTTTGAATTTCACACCCAGAGCAAATTGATAAGCAGTTTTTGCTTGGTTAGCTTCATTTACAACTACAACCATCAAAAAATTGATGAATTCAATATGCCAAAAAACAGAACTGTTAAAAAAGTCTTTATAAAACTTAAAGAGTCGCCCCAAACTGAATATCCACATCAACACAATAAGGTTCAGAAAAGTTATACATTTAAGAAAAGTCAAAATTGACTGACCTTCACAAAAATCATTTTGAAATTGAAGAAATAATTATTTGCAATTCCTTTGCAGATTTTCAAAATATGGTTATCTCTGAAGTTTTAAATTATTTGTACATAACTACCATGTACCATGTTGTCTCTTAGTAAGTCAGAGTATATGTTAACTGCCAACAGTGTTTGAATAATACTAATTTCAAACCCAGAGCAAAATGATAAGCAGTTTTTGCATGATTAGCTTCATTTACAACCATAACCATCAAAAAATTGATGAATTCAATATGCCAAAAAACAGAACTGATAAAAAAATCTTTATAAAACTAAAGAGTCGCCCCAAACTGAATATCCACATCAGCACAATAAGGTTCAGAAAAGTTATACATTTAAGAAAAGTCAAGATTGACTGACCTTCACAAAAATCATTTTGAATTTGAAGAAATAATTATTTGCAATTCCTTTGCAGGTTTTCAAAATATGGTTATCTCTGAAGTTTTAAATTATTTACACATAACTACCATGTACCATGTTGTCTCTTAGGTAAGTCAGAGAATATGTTAACTGCCAACAGTATTGTTTCACTACAGAGCCAGGTTTGAAGACATTTAAACTTTTATGGTTATCAGATAAAAAAAAACTAACCCATAATATTCAGTTTACAAAATAAAAAAAAAAAAATGCTTCGTCCCTTTATACAATCCAATGAAAAGTTTCCAATTCTATTTACAATGATTTTTGTTTAAAAAATGTATTTAAATTTGTTATTTTTTTGTATATTTCAGGCACCCTAACCCTGTTTAGACATTTCAACAGTTGTATTACCTTTAACACAGTGACTTGACACTTAATCAACAGTTTATACAGTTAAAAATATAACAGTACAAAAAAAAAACTTCAATAGTGTAAAACATTCAGAATAGTTGTAAAACAATGTGTACTTGCTGTAAAACTTCATTTCAAAGTATTTCTCGATTTTATGTCAACAAGTGCTAGAAAATAACTAGTAATTCTTATTGTATATTACCATTTTCAATACATTCCAATTATTTTGATTCTCTTTGCACTTCAATTCTAATCATTATTAATCACTCTACAGCATTATTCATGTGATTTTAATTCAGCTTGAGTGTTTAGTGACTAAATTCTTTTTCACAAAAAGGTTTTTGGAGATACACAACTTGATATTGGTCTGGAGATGCACAACTTGATATTGGTCTGATTCTTGAGAGGTTGATATTAAGTAGCTTTTTTAACAAATTGAAAAGATTATATGATTACATTTCGAACATTTCAACTTCAACTTTGACAATAAACTGAGGTCAAGAATCAATTAACAAACTGAAATCGATTATTGAAAACAGGCTACTGATCAAAAATTTTAATGAAGAAATCTTCTGATTTCTGTCTATTGATGTATATGGTTGTATAAATTTGTCATTTATTGATATCTGGTTCATAGAATTTCTAAAATGTATAATCATCACATATAATCTGATGTGACTTGTCCAATTACCATGTAGCAGATCATGTTGAAAAAAACAAATTTAACTGACTTTTAATCATTTACAAAATTCGATAATCAAAATTATATATTGATTATTTTTGCCCAGTCCTAAGTAGTCGCATGATCATAAGTATATTTCATAGATTTGTGTTAGTGTACATATTATTATTTTCATAACTGTTGTTTTTACACAGTGCTTTGTATTTATTTTAGTTTATTTTATTATTTGAATTAAAACTTTGGTAATTTATCACGTGGCACATTGAGCAGTAATTACTTATAGAATTATTGCTAATGGATAAACTGTCATAATAGTAAAATTCAATTCTTTTCTTGTCCTTATTAGCCAAGACAGCTGCAATCAAGTATACTTACAAATCCATTGCATTTCATGCAAACTAATCAAATCTTCGAGAAAAAAAATGTAAGGATATAAAAAGATTAAATTCAACAGGAGAAAAAAGGTGGTAAATATTAGCAACTCCCACCTGTCATAAACTCGATACATAAAACTTTAAAAAAAATATTTCAACCTAATTTGCTTGAATATAATCTGCAAATACACAATTCATGACAGACTTATTGAAATCCCCCAAGGATAAATCTGATCAAAAATCATGACAGACACGTAATTTTTATTCTACAAAGCAGAAGTCTAAAACAAATTTGACAACTTGATGAAATTGATCACAATCAAAACTAAACCTTTTGAAATATAAAATACAAGTTATTGCCGTTATTCTTACAAATGTGTTTGATTTTTAACTTGTGATGGCACAGTTTGTGATGGATTTGGGTATAAGTTGAATATGGTGTCTATGTTTGCTATTTTCTAACAAATATTCAATTTCAAACAAAGCTATCAGTGGGCGTATATTACCTTGCCTGGCAAGCTATCTTGCCTTTTTTGAGATAACAGAATTTCGACTTACAAGGAAAACAATTATATCAGCCCAACTATTGCTTCAATACATAGATATGGTGGATCATTTTTGTGGTTTATCACTGCCGAAAGAACAGGTGCTAGTGGACACAAAATGAATAATCTTCTAACGGATCATCAAGACGTTGATGCATTGTTTTAAGATGGGTTTCATGTAGTAAGACAAACAGTATATACATGCATACCAAGTTTCATTAAAATCGGTTAACCCTTTCAGACTACAGTTTTTCTATGTAATCTTTAGTTTAAAAATGTCATCTTTAGTTGAGGAATACACTTTATTTTAAAAAGGAAACAAAGTCAAGTCTACAAATCTGCCAGTGGTAATTTAAAATACCATATAAATAATGGATTTTTTGGAAAGACCATACTGACTGTTTGCAAATAAATAATGTGATCTTCAATGAATTACCACAATAAGATTGCTGTTGTTACCATGGAAACAGGGTGGATTTTGAATAAAAGAGACAAAACACAGTATTCCATTTGAAAAATCAAATTTTCTCTTTCAATAATATTGCAAGATGTTTTAGGTAATGGTTTCCATGGAAACCGATTAAAAAAATGAGTAAAATGCAGAAAAATCTTAACAATTTGCTATTTTTACACTATATTATAAATATCTAATTAATTTGATATTCATTGCAATTACTATGGTAACATTTTGAAAATATAGAAAATACTCCATATCAGGATAACAATTTAGAATTTAAAAAAAACTTCAAACATGTTTTAATTTATCACTAAATTTGCTTCCTTTTTTTAATTTGTAACATTTAGAACTCTTCAAACTGATATTTAAACAAATCTGTTGCCAAAGTTTCCTGCAGATTTCCAAAGATGAGCCACTTAAAAGTTCAATGCAAGAAAAATATACAGAATTCAATCCAAATAGATGGAATTCAATGTTAATTTGAGTAAAACACTATCTTACAAATTCAAACTCACATATTGATTTTTATAAGAATTAAGCTAGAATTAAATAAAGTTTTCTCTTAGAAACTTTAAGTTGAAAAGGTAAAATATGAAGTTTATACAAATTACTAGTACATTTGAATAGTGTGAGAGTAAATTGTGTGCTATAAGCTTTAGCATATTTTATAATAATTCATGATAATTCTATAATATAATTCATATTTCAAAACTTGCTTCAAACTTCAACATTACTTTTACAGCACTTTGAAATACATTCATATAAGAATCACAAATTTTCAAAAAATGACAATGCTACATTAGTCATGCATGAAAATCTATCTATTGGTAGATACCTAATACTTATTCATCTGTCACTTTTCTCTTTTTTTTTACTTTACTGGATCATCAAATTTATAATGGGCCATATAATGATAACAATGGAAACAGGGATGGGGACACATTGTGACCTTAAACACAGAACATCCAAAAGTTGTGTCTACTCTATGAGTGTGAACAATACACTTCGACTGAGTTTCAAATTTGAAAGGCGAATGGTCTAACTCGCGATTAAAACGTGAATCTGGGTTTGCAACAGGGCCTGTTGACGGACGACCTTGATGCAACATGTACTTGCGTCCATCAATCAATCCATGAACTACTTTGACAAAAAAACCTTTCTGGCAAAGTTTAGAACTAATATTAATCTTCTTATGCAAAAGAAAGGCCTGGACAACAGATAATCTTAATAAATGAAAAAATATTTGTAAATACCATGTCTGTGATTTCATATGACGCCTATATGTTGATACCAGCTGATCAG
Organism: Lottia gigantea; assembly: GCF_000327385.1. Taxonomy (NCBI): domain Eukaryota; kingdom Metazoa; phylum Mollusca; class Gastropoda; family Lottiidae; genus Lottia; species Lottia gigantea. The sequence goes on from NW_008709073.1 coordinate 377,856, forward strand.
AAAGATTTACACCACCCATAAACGTATTATAAATGTCAATAGCCTTTGGTTTAGTAATTTCAATGAGAGTTGCAGATTTTTCACGGCTTCTCACAATTATGTCTATTATACTATCAGGGATGTTAGAAAATAAATTAACCGATCGAGTATCTTTCCACGTCACTGCCAAAATATCTCCCTTCATTCGCTTCAAACTTTCCCCACGCTTCAACTTCTTAACTTTTTCACATTTTGGTTTCATATCACTCGGTAACCCTTTCCGATTAGAATCAACTGTTCCACAAGATAAAGTTCTACTGGATTCCAAAACTTCCATTAATTCAATGCTGATATATAATTATCCATGAATAAAATATGTCCTTTATGTAAATAAGGCTCAGCAATATCTAAAAGTCTGTGTGGTTTTAGAAAAAATTGTCTCATCATGCTTTCCAGTGTATGTAATAATATTCAAAACATATCCAGTGGTAGATTCTGCAAGTATGAACAGTTTTATTCCCCATTTCACAGGTTTTATTTTGATGTACTGCTTCATTTTCAAATGACCTTTAAACTTCAGCATTGTTTCATAGACAGCCAAACGTCCCTTCTTCTGAACAATTCCGGATGCCAAAACAAGGCCAATCCATGCCTTGAATTCAGGAACTGTGAGATCCTTCCATTCAGGATGATTTTCACCTTTTCTTGGGGGTTGTTGCCTACACAGACCAGCATATCTGTTGGTTTCGATTACAATATAACGAAGAAGATAATTGTGAAAATCTAATATCAGGAGGATTGTGAATGTTTTGTGTCCATTGTTGTTTTGCACAGGTAATTCAGGAACAACAATATCAATATTCACTCCGAATTCATTTTCAGTTGCACCATCAACAATTTCATTTTCACTACTATCAGCATCTTCGGTCAAATTTACTAACCCATAACCATCAACTGGCTTACTTCGCTGCCTACATGAACTGTCAAAATCGGTGGTCAAATCATCTTCGGAGTCAGAAGAGTTTTCTTCAATGGGAATAATAAAATCGGTGTCTTCTACATCACTGTCACGGTCAATAGATTCATCATTGTCAGATTCCCAAAATGACGGATGATTAACAATGGCCGCGACTGATCTTTTGGCCATTATTTACTAAAAAATCGAAAAGAATTGACGGCAGACTGCCATTTTGGTTGTTTTGCAAAGGGGAATAACACTCTTTTCAAGAACACAGTTGATTTCTGGTCGGAACAACGTTATTTTCACATTTTGCACCACACATACCTTTGTACGTAATATTACGTACTGTAGTCGGAACAGCTTTTTATTTTAGTACGTATCAATATATACATGCATACTGAGTTTCATCAAGATTGGTTAAAAACTGTTTGCAAATTTGGCTCGTTTTTGCTAAGTCAAGGGCAATAACTCCATAACCATTCAACCGATCATTACTATTTTTGAACTTGACCGAGATTTCATCAATATATACATGCATACTAAGTTTCATCAAGCTCAAAAAAAAATTGTGGCCTCTATCGTGCATACAAGAAATGTGGATGGACGGACCGAATGGCCGACCAAGAGGGGCGACAGCAATAGATTATTTTTAAAGTTTTTAAATGTGAGACACATGCACGATACTAAATCCCACCAAAACCATTTATGATGAAATTTTTTCAAATGGTTGCATGGCCCATTTTCGTAGCTACTACGTGAAAAAAATAAAAGGGCATATTTAGCAAAATAGGAGTAGATTTAGAATTTTGATGAACTAATTTTTTTATCTTTTAAAATTGTAATTTTTCTCATCCCTTGTTCAAGTGCCACTGAAGAAATTAATTGTGAAAAATTCCACTGAATAAATTCATTTATTGGTTGACATTTTCATCAACACAGACACTCTCAGTGGTAGTATTTTGGAGTTAATACATCGGTTGAGATACTCACTAGGTGGCGTGCGTGTGAAGTAGAATGCGAGTTGTCAAAGCGGCTGCATCTGCTACAGTATTTGTAGTACTAGTAGTACGATTCCAAGTTTTATTTTTGGTATAAACAATATTTATTTACATTAGGGAACAGGCTTTCGCCTTTAGTACCCTCTCCTTTCCAAGTATGAGCGAAAGTGCACAGATTGCTACAAATGCCCTAACAAACTATTGTGGATGCAGGAGACAGAACATTATCATACATATTGCCATTGCTATACACAATCTGAGTTTCAGTTTTGAAATCAATGTTATTTGAAAACTGGAAAAATGATATTTGTGCATTTCCAGGGACCTGGGACCTTATTCTCGAAAACTTAAATCTCTTAAAATTAGTTGTAAGTTAAAATTTTGGCTTAAGATATGTTAAGTCGTATTCTCTAAACCTATTTAAAACGTGATTTTAACTTAAAACGATTTTAACTTAAAACACCATTTACACTGTTTTAAACTAAAATCGAAACAAAATGGCGGCCAAGCAAGAGATGATTATTTTACAAGTATTACCTAAGATCACAAATTAAAATGATTTGGATGTAGTTTTGGGTAAGAGAAATTGGCCTTAATTGTGCCCATTATTAATAGTATAGCCGGGGTGAAGAAAATGACTAGTGGAATGGGAATTGGGGAGCCGTGGGCCTTGACAAGGCCTAGCTAGATGTCTTGACCAATTTTTTTTTCCATGTGAAAACATTTTTTTAATTAAGAACACAATACATATATAACATGACAGTAGCTAACTAACAGTCCATAAATCAATTGTTGCCTCGACGTCTCTTTGTTTTGATGTGGGACAAAATGGCGGTGTGATGGCAGACTGACCTTGTGTCTTTACAGACAACGATTTGATTGGTTGGATACATTACAACGTCATAACTTGATTGACAGGTCGGGACTATCTATCACTAAAATCAAATTTTAAATTAAAACTCATTTTGAAGAATACCACTTTATTTAAGTTAAAATCGAATTTTAACTAAAATCAATTTTAGTGATTTAAAGTTAAGCCGTCGTTAATAAGGCCCCTGATCTGTGAATTAAATTGTGGTATCTGTTGATTGAAAAATATTTTTTTTTAAGTTCTGTGGTCTTGTATCTTTCAGAAAATATAAGATCTTTTGATTACTGAATCGGAAAAATAAATCTTGACCTATCTCACATTTTGGCTGCTGGTCTAGTTGGCATAATAGAATTCATGCATGAAAGAAATAGGATTGTTTTTCTTTTTTTTAAAATAATGATAGCTTGTCTGTATTAAAAAAATTAATAATTTAATCCAAAAATGCCTACAATTTATTTCACACGAAACACTCACATACCAACATCATAAATACTACTTATTTGAAAACCACTTCCATGAACTATCTTATGACTAGATGGTGAATACTAATAATTATATAATTTGACAAAAAAAATTCCCAAGCACAATTATAAATGGAAACAGATTAACTGACTTACAGATAATTTATCATAAAAATATTCCGTTGCCTGTAAAAAGTGTACAAGGGTTTCCAAATCGTCAGCAATGGTTAAAAGGGACTCCACTGTTCATTGACTTATTTTTGTTATTTGTAATGATGACTATTCTTGTCATGTTGGGACATTAAATCATAAAATATCACAAAAACATACCTATCAATATCTATGGCACCTTCATAGGTCAAGAAGTAAAAGACTGAAAAAAAAAAGATAGCTTGTCATATGCCGACTGGCAACTGTCAAAAATGATCACTAAATCTTTATTGACAATAATAATACAAAATTTTGTCATATTAAAGATCTTCATAATATATGAAATTTCTCGTATTAAAAATCTTTATAATAATACAAAATTTCTCATATTGAAGATCTCCATTATGCATTTGTAGTTCAAAAATATCTCATCAATTTACAGTCAAATATGCCGAGTTTTTCGATAAAATTTTTAGCCCCCATCATGTTTACACGCCAAATTTAGTCAAGGGCAATAACTCGAAGATAACTTGCCTCGCAAGGTAACATACGCCCACTGGCAGCTATCAGAAATGATAAAATCTTTATAATACATTTGTAGTTCAGAAACTTTTGAATTTATTAATATCTTATCAAGTTATTGTCAGTTACTACCAAAATTGACATGTTCTTACTAAATAAAAGTTAAAAACTCCAAAACTGTCCATTCAATTCATATCAAATTCGAACTTAACCAAGCTCTCATCTCATATACATATTTTCATCAAGATCAGGCAAAACTGTAGCCTCTGGTGTGTCTACAAGCTAAATTTGCCTCGTTTTTAAGTCCAGGGCAATAACTCCAAAACTGATTAATCTGATTTTGATCTTATCGAATTCGTAAATATATACACATGCATACCACGGTTTCATCAAGATCTGGTAAAAAATGTAGCCACTATCATTTTTACAAATGAAATTTTGACGCGTTTATACAAAGTGAATGGCAATATCTTCAAAACTGTTCATCCTATTCATACCAAATTCAAACTTGACCAAGATCATATCAATATATATATGCATACCAAAGTTCATTAATATCGGTTAAAACTGTAGCCTCTAATTCAAGGGCAATAACTCCAAAACCGTTTATTCGATTTTTGTCGAATTCTAACTTGACCAAGATGTCATCAATACCAAGTTTCATCAAGATTTGATAAAAATTGCTGTTTTTATTGTGTTTACAAGAAATGTGAACAAATGGATGGATGGCAATATATTTCCATGTGACTGTATAAAAAACCTTTCATTCAAAATGAGCCAAATTCATACTTGACTGAGATCTCATCAATATATACATGCATACCAAGTTTCATTAAGTTGGATAAAAACTTATTAGTGTTTACAAGCCGCTTTGAACTAGACCAAGATCTCATCAATATATACCTGTAAATTAATGTTGTACTCTTCGGTACGGGTTCAGGAATCATATAATGAAGAAGAATGTTTAGTTCTATACCAGAGTATCTATTGACTATGGGTTTAAAGGTATTGTTTACTTAATAATAGTGATACACTGACATCTCCTCTTTTGAGAAATAAAATATTTTAAATTAAAACTGATAAAGTTTGTCCTTCAAACTTAAGTCTCTAAATTACCAAATCTGTTCCACATAATGATAATACAAGCTTAATTAACATTTTAGAAAAATGATCACACATTCACATGTATGCAAATTATTTTTAAAGATCCAATCTTGATGTCTAATGTAATTCCTGGCCAAAATAATGATTCTCTAGCTTTAAGAAGACATTTCTCTACTCCTAAATGACCTTGATGGAGAATAGATAACATTTTTTCAGTGATGAAGGTATGACTAAACGTTGACATTTGAAGATAAGACCATCTTCTATTAATAAATCTTCACGATAGTTCCAATAGTCTAGGATTTCATTAGGGCATTCTGCTCTATCATTTGGCCATCCATTTCTAATAATATGCTCAAGTTGATTTAAAACTTTATCTTCTTTGGTGATTTTTTTAAATTTCTTTATGGTTTCTTGAGATGCATTCATAGAGCTGGTTATAAGATTAAGACGTATTTCAGGTAAGTCATCATCTTTTCTCCTACAAATTGAAGGATCGACACGACTTAAAGCATCTGCTATAACATTTGATTTTCCAGGTAAATATTCTACAGTGACGTCATATTTGGTTGTTCTGAGTAATAGTCTCTGAAGTCGTGGACGGACCTTTGATATTTGTTTCTTGAATATTGCTTCTAATGGTTTGTGATCTGTCTGGATCAGGACATGTTTACCATAGATAAAATGATTAAATTTCTCTAAGCTCCAGACTCGTTCAATATTACTGTATCTCTGCTCAGCTTCTGTCAATGAACTTGATTTATAACATATTGGTTTGTTATCTTGTAGTAATGTAGCACCAAGTCCACGTGTACTTGCATCACACTGGATAACATTGTTTTTTTTCGGATCATAGTAAGTTAATTTTGAGAGATTAGCAATCTCTTGTTTGACAGATTCAAATGATAATTGGTGCTTAGGATACCATTTGAATATAACATTCTTTTTAACAAGATCTCTTAAAGGAGAAGACAGTGTGGATAATACAGGACTGTATCTGTTGATATAGTTGACCATTCCTAGGAATGATTGTAGATCTTTGCTGGAAGGAGCATTCATATGAATGATGTCACTGACCTTACTTGAATCTTGCTGGAGTCCATATGTGACCAAAAAACTTGGTTTCTTTAACTTTAAGTTGAATTTTCTCACGATTAAACTTGATTCCATTTTCATTGTCGAGTAGTTGGATTAAGTTGTGATCATGTTCGGCTTCTGTTTTACCGAAAACAAAGATATCATCAGCAATTCCAGATACACCTGGTAACTCTTTAAATACTTCATCCATTTTGCGTTGAAATATATCTTGACTGACGATGAGACCAAAAGGGAGTCTTCAAATTTGTATCGACCAAAAGGAGTTGAAAAAGTAGTGAGTAGTGCACTTTCTCATCAAGCTTTACCATCCAATAACCTGATCAAGCATCAAGTAATGAAAAGAATTTGGCACCTGATACCTTTGGGACAATGTCATCTATGGTTCTGGTATAGTAGTGTTCTCTCTGGATGCTCTTATTGAGGTCTCGAGGATCGAGGAAAATGCGCAGATCTCTGCCATTACCCTTTTCTACTATGACAAATGAATTCACCAATTCTGTTGGTTTGGTTACTTGTGAAATGACTCCTATTCTTTCCATCCTATCTAGTTCTCCTTTGAATTTATCTTGCAGATGAATGCTGACTGACCTAGGAGGATTGACAATTGGTTGAGCTTCATTCTTTAGTCGAATGTGATATGCAGCACCTGGGAAAAGACCAATTCCAGTGAATGTTTCTTTGTATTGATCCAATAAATATTCTCTGGTTAACTTGGGAGTTATTTCTTCTTTATTCACAGAAAAGTTGACTTGAATAAGATTCATCTTCAAACAACTATTATTGAGGCCTAAAATAGCAGGACCTATTCCATCTGTGGCATTAAAAGTTACAGAATGTTCTGTATCATTATGCTGAATGTAGAGAATACATGATCCTAGGTTTGATATTCTTGATCCACCATATCCCAATAATATTGATGATGGAGGATTTAACTTGTAATCAGGTGGAAAGAGTTGATGGAAAATCTTTCTGGTGATAAGGTTGGTTTCAGCACCCGTATCAAGTTGAAATATAACATCAATTAGATGAGTTGGTTTCACTTTGGTGGATACAAAAAGTTTCATCATCATCTTGGTGGATGATTGACCTTGATCATTTAGTGTGTTGATCTACTGGGTAGTTGTTATAGTACCAATGAATAAATCATCGAATTCTGTTGACTCTACAATGTTGATTCTATTAGCTGTCTGACTTTGTTTACAGACTCTAGCAAAATGACCAAATTTGTTACATTTTTGGCATTGTTTATTACTGGCAGGACATCTTGATCTTGGATGTGATGATTCACCACAATATTGGCATAGATTTGATTGATTGTTATATCCTGATGATTGCTGATAACTTGACTTCGGACTGTTCTGGTATGAAGACTTGTTGTGGCTTCTGGGCTTTTGATGACTTGATTGCTTGTCATGACCATGGCTGTACCGATGGTTCTTAGTCTTAGTATTATGTGCTGATGGCTTACTCTTATAAAGAGTATGAACAGATTCTGAATCTTTGAAATCCATCTGTTTGAGCTGTTGAGTGGTGCAATCTTCGGTTCTAGCAAACTTGATGGCATCATTGAGAGTAAGATCATTACCCTTGGCTATACATTTGAAACGTATCCTTTGATTGTCAATACCAAATACAATTGCATCACGGATTGATTCTTCAACAAAGTCAGCTGGTAAACCACAATCTAATACTGTTAGTCTGCAGTCTGTAATGAATTCTTCAAGGGGTCTTGAATTCTGATCTAAGATCTCTCAATTTCTTTCTTGAAATGAGGAAATTAGCATTAAGATTAACAAATTGTTCAAATTTAGTCCAGTAGCTGGCTAGTAATTTCTTTTCATCTGTTGACAGATTCCATGAATTGAACTGATCAAACCCTTGATCTCCTGACCGCATGAGAAGATATTTACATTTTACTTCTTCATCAACCTCAAGGAGTGGTCCTTGGAAAATGTTTTCACACTTTTGCTTCCATCTTTTATATCGGGCATAAAGTTCAACTCCAGACGACCAGTTCATCTTGGGGCCTAGTTCTAAATTTATAGGATTCGTAGCCATAATTATTGATCATGAAAACGACTGAATTCTGATTGAGGAGTTGTTGGAGCAAGGATAAATATAAGCAGGTGAAAAATGGCAGTTGTTTTCTAGCTGACGAAAACTATTTATCGATGAACAATATGTGGATGAAGACTAACTTTCTTCTGTATCAAACCTCCGAAATTGCTGTGGTTGATTCCTTGTTCAATGTTGAAACTAATCCGACTTCTGACACCATGTCGTACTCTTCGGTACGGGTTCGGGAATCATATAATGAAGAAGAATGTTTAGTTAGTTTTATTGATAAGCCATGTTGGAACCGGACTACCCGATTGAGTAGGAATACATTGATTACGTATTATTAGAATGAGAAACTATTTATAGTAACATAGGATATACCAGAGTATCTATTGACTATGGGTTTAAAGGTATTGTTTACTTAAAAATAGTGATACTCTGACAATTAATATTGTTCTATTGTCCAGTGAAGTGTTGATAAATATCAATGCTCAGTGTTTGTTTATCACCCCTATCAACTTAATGATGTAAAATATACTACATGCATACCAAGTTTCACTAAGATCGGATAAAAAATGTAGCCCTTATGAGTATTTACAAGAAATGTAAATGTATGGACGGACAGGAGTGACGGCAATATACGTCCCCATTTCCAAAAATCATAATTGACATGTTATGTCGATCTTTCGTCATATTCAGGGGTTGATTTGCGCCATGGAAATAAGTCAGTATTCTTAAGAAGTACTATAACTGCATGAAAATCGCATATTTGGGAAAAAAAGTATTTTAGGTTATTATTACAAACTTCTCTTCTTTTCGCATAATAAATATCATTATTACCAAAAATATTTTTTCCCTGAATTATTATGTTTTTACGAACACTACGTCACATTCATTATGCATCATGAATGCATATTTGCGTCAAATTTCGCATGAATTAGTTGATTTTTATGAGGACTAACTTGCTGCAGATTTGGTTGATCACGACCATATGTAAGTGTAAGATAGCTTGCAGGGTAACATATGCCCAATGTCAGAAATAAGCAAAGTCTAGTTACTAAAATAAAATTTTCTCATATTTAAGATCTTAAAAAAATGATTAGTAGACAGTTCAAAAACTTCGAATTTATTAATTATTAATTGACTGTTTTCCACAAAGTCTTTTTGAATCAAAGCAATAAGCCAAAAACATTGAATTATCACTCATGTCTTAAACTTTCAAAGCTATAAGCTTATTTTAATTCATTATCAAATTCACACGAACAAGGTCTCATCAACACAGACATAGACAAATTACAACTTGACTGAGATCTAATCAATATATACATGTATACCATACAGATCGGATAAAAACTGTAACCCCTATTATGTTTGCAAGCCATAGTTTGCGCATTGTTTTTATAGTCAATAGCAATAACTAAAGATAGCTTGCCAGGCAAGGTAACATACGCCCACTGGCAGCTGTCAGAAATGATTAAACGGTCTTTAGTGACTACAGGGTTGTACAATATAGCTAATAGAGTGAAACGTCAAGTCAGATACGATATTTAGGTGAAATATTATCCGATCATCGCGAAAATCGATAGGGATCATCTTCATAATGAAATTGACATACAAAATAAAAATCAAAAGAATCTGTAAACAATTGTAGCCTGTAAAGTGAGCACGAGTTGCACAATATAGCTAATAGAGTAAAACGTCAGGTCAGACACGATATTTCGGTGAAAAATTATCCGATCATCACGAAAATCAATAGGGATCATCTTCATAATGACATTGACACACAAAATAAAAATCAAAAGAATCTGTAAAGAATTGTAGCCTGTAGAGTGAGCACGAGTTGCACAATATAGCTAATAGAGTAAAACGTCAAGTCAGACATGATATTTCGGTGAAAAATTATCCGATCATCACGAAAATCAATAGGGATCATCTTCATAATGACATTGACACACATAATAAAAATCAAAAGAATCTGTAAAAAATTGTAGCCTGTAGAGTGAGCACGAGTTGCACAATATAACTAATAGAGAAAAACGTCAAGTCAGACACGATATTTCGGTGAAAAATTATCCGATCATCACAAAAATCAATAGGGATCATCTTCATGACATTGACACACAAAATAAAAATCAAAAGAATCTGTAAAAAAAATTGTAGCCTGTAGATTGAGCACGAGTTGCACAATATAGCTAATAGAGTAAAACGTCAAGTCAGACACGATATTTCGGTGAAAAATTATCCGATCATCACAAAAACCAATAGGGATCATCTTCATAACAACATTGACATACAAAATAAAAATCAAAAGAATCCATAAAGAACTGTAGCCTGTAGAGTGAGCACGAGCCAAATGTGAACAGACGGACCGACGGGGTGATTACAATATACGCCCATCTTACGTGTGGGCGTATAAAAACTGTTTATTCAAAATGACCCAAATACAACACATGCATATGACATGCATAATTTTTATTGAATATTGGTGAACAGTCTTAGTGCTTTGATTTATATTCAATTTCACAAAACTTGGTAGATTTGTAAAGGTCAAATTATCAATTATGATAACAAAAAAATATTTTTCAAAAAATGTATGGAAACGGCCGCATATGACCGAAAAAGGCAGAAAGTCACGAAAATCAGACTATATTTTGCTCAAACTAGCAAATTTGTAATTGTAATTTGTTTGCAAATTCTTAACTGTTTAGACGCCGCCTTGAACAATGCAAAAAATCATTATACATTTTTAATCCGATTGTTTTCAAATTTGCTTTAAAATCCCTGGGTCCTCTAGTCACCCTTTTTTGAATTTCGACTATGTCTTTGCATAATATCCTGTCAATGTTTTTTTGTGACAGCAGTAATAGGCCAAATTCTGAAAGCTAATTACTTTGAACCTGACCTTTGACACCCTTCATCTTTTTGCATAAATATCTAGCTTCTATAAAATTTTCAAGTGATACTTTGCTTTTGGTTTTATTGGGTTCTGAAAATCTTCTTGGAATTAACTGGACCATTGACAACTTTCAATATGATGTTATTACAATTTGCTTGTCTTTGTCTTTGTTTTTAATTCTATCTTTATATAAGTTGTCAACCTTTAACTTTCGAAATATGCAATTTTTAAAATAGGTGATTTTGATCCCTTGTTTGAGTTCTAATTAACTTTACAAAAAGGTCTAGTTTTGTTTGTTAATCTTATCTTCCTGTTAAATTGAGGTTAAATTGACAAGGGGGTACTCGTAAGAAGCAAAATAATTAATCAATAATATTAGTGTTTCGAAGTTATGAACAATAGATGTATAAGAAGTTTCTAGCCATAATTTTAAGAACTGTTGCATTTCAAGACAGATTAAATCCTGTACTATTATTTAAAGTTCCCATTTTGATAAGCTGTCATCCATTGTAACTCTTTTCTTCCTGGGTTTTTACGCATTAATATCTGGATTTTTTTTAACATAATACGAAGAGAATTGCACTACCCTTCTTTCAAGAATTAACAAAATATTTATATGTGAAATTCACATCTGATTAAAACGTATAAAATAATCTAAACAAAAGCAACAAGGATATTGTGACACTGACAGGACATTTTCATGTGGGATGCGACCTTTGAACATCAACAATAAATTTCAAAACGGCGGATTGTCAATTCTGTTTTGGGAACAAACCAAACATAAAAATTCGAAATTATTTTTGTCATTATGTATAGCACTATACACGCAAATATACTGTATGTAAGATCAAAATTATCTGATAGGTTGTCTCGTGAAATATTATTGCTTTGTGGATGTGAATATTATCCAGTACTATCTAGATGCTCAGACGAGAAACAGGTTCAAAATGACATGGTCAATGATTTAGCTAGTGTTAAACTCTTTATCAAAACTGAAATGACCTTGCACTTTTTCGCTGTTGCATTATATTACAAAAAAGGTGAAGTCAATGGTCTCATATTACCGTTATGTGCTTTCTCTGCCTCTTTTCCTCTTTGTTTCCAACCAAATATCAAATCTATCCAATGATGTAAATTTTCAGAGACGTAATCACATTCTAATGCTGAACGTAGCTTAGTGATAAAATCATTTGGATCTGCAAAAGAAAATGTTACTGATTTATTATGTAGATGTTTATGTCAAAGTTCTGCCACCTTCAAGTCCAGTTACCCTATTTTTCAGACTCATTTATATTTCTCATGCTCATTCTACTACAACACACTATAATTTTTGATGAACTTTTTTGTATCTTTTTGCTTGTAGCTTTGCATCAATACTAGGATGATTCTTTCAATTTCCGTGATTGTACAATCTTTCACCAATTCTTGGCATCTCCTAAATCAATAGTGCTTAATATTTACAACTTTCACATAGATGCACATGTTCAGGTACTATTCAGGGTTCAATTAAATCGGTATCATGTTACAGTTCCGAAGTAGAAATAACTCCTCTGGTAATCCAATTTTGACTATGATTAGCCAAAATGATAACTTTGGATGAATCAAATCAAATGGAATATTTGTCAGGAGAATTTTCTGTAAAATTGAGAAATATTAGGCAACTATTTGCTATTTATATTCAATACCAAACTGTGGACCATTTAGTCTTGCCGGATCCATTGTGTCATGTTTACAATAATATTATTTCACTATTGATGAAATATTATAAATTTTATATAATTTTAAATGTCATTGTCGAAATTTATCTGGAGTCTACAAAAGGACCATTTTCAAATGTTTCCTAATTCTTATTACTGTATATTTCTCTCCAACATATCACGGTAATGAATGACAGACATTTTTTACTGGAACTATGTTAATATTGTCACGTGATCACCTGATTCTGTTAATTTAAATATTAGAGGCTGGTTTTCAAGTCTATTGGTGTTTGTAAATGAAGTTAATGAAAAGAAAACATTCGAAAGATATGTATTAAAACTAACTATATAATGTATCATTGGATAACCAATAGTCACAGGTTTATCTCATTACAGTTCAAAAGTCAAGGATTATAATTTAGGACGCAATATTACTATCACTTGACAAATCAAGATAAAGAGTCTCGCCCTTTATTCATTACCATGTCAGATTCAGCTTTATGGGAACTGCAGAAAATGATGTATAGTCACAGAATTTCTCTTTAAATGCAATTGGGAAAAACCCACCCATAGGAAAAAACTTTCAGAAGACATTCTTACAAGATTTAATGAAATAGTCAATTGTTTAGGCGAAATAATATCTCATGAATCTATTGACCTTGATGCAAAAACTGAGTCCCTATTTCCAGCTCAAATCAGATACAAATTAGTTGTAGCAAGTAAGCATTGAAGACACAAGGAAAGCCCCTTACTACTTCATCATCTGAATGCTCTCCCACACCCAAACAATCATCACCCAGGTTATCTTCTTCCCAGCCATTGCCATCACCTGTAACATCTCCTCCCTCTCAATTATCACAACCAACAACACCCAAATTGTCATGCTATGGACCTGTTGCTTCTTCACACAAACAGATGATGGAACTTTTATCAACATCCTCGACCATCTTCCCTGATTCGAAACTTTACTTAACACATATCTCTACTAGTTCCACATTTCAACAGAAATTCGGAAGACAACATGAATATTCAGGCCCAGTACAGATCAAAACTATTTGGTACTAAAATCATGTGTTTACCTATAAATAAACACCAAGAAAAGTTTTAGTCGAAGCGGTTTTTCATTTATATGGCAATAACTACAAAACTCACCTTTATCAATTCAACAGAAAGTCAGAAATATGACCTTTGACCCTGATGTCAAACGTATACATTGATACACTTTGGCTTATAAGTTCTACTGCAGTGTATGTGATGACAATTATTACCACAATCATTGTTCACAAGACAATGAAACGATAGCCCACTGGCAGCTGACAGAAATGATAATACAGTCTTTAGTGACTAAAGTACAAATTTTCTCACATTAAAGATCTTCATAATACATTATTAAGTAGTTTGAATTCAATGATGTATATATATTTACTGCAAGTTAGTTATTCCATAAAATTTTTTAAAATCAATATCAATAACCTAAATACATTAAAGTATTAAATCACACAGCTCTAATATCAAGGCCAAAAACTTAAAAATTGTTACAGAGAGAAATTCTAAAAAATTCAAACGTGACCAAGATCTTATAAATATAAATTTAAAAAAAAATTTAAAACATAAATCATCACACCACATTTTAAAAAAATTCATAGAAAAATGGTCATATGCGAACTTGACCAAGATCTCATCAATATACATGCTCACACCAAGTTTCATTGAAATCAGATAAAAAGTGTAGTCTCTATTGTGTTCACAAGAAATGTAGTTGGATCGACGGACAGGGGTGGGTGTATAAATATAACCATAAATCGTTGTTGAATGACTGGATGTTATCATAATGAATTTTTAGTGTAATAATTCTGGATTTTTCACTCGTCTATTCTTGATTTGAGACCAGATGACAGAGAAATGGAGGTAATTATTCCTATGAAATTTTGTGATTTGTGAAAATAGCGTTGAGTATTTGGGAAACTCCACGATTCAGGTTTCATGGTAGGCATATTAGAATTTCAACTGGAAATGCAATTATTTCCAAATTTCGGGGCACTATAAAAATTATTTTACCAAAATTCTATATCTCAATCTAAATCGCTTGTCATATAATTTTTATCAATTATGTTCCATCAGATCTCATGGAAATAGCAAGTACAAATTAAAATGCCCAACTAGCAAGTCCAAATAAAGTGCCCAACTATCAAGTCAAAAAAAAATGCCCAATTATCAAGTCCAAATAAAATGTTCAACATGTGGTCAATCGTAAGATCACTTTTAAAACACCCAAGAATAAGTTACCAAGAATGTTTTTTACGAGCTACCCATTATATGGTCATTCATTGGTAGGTCCGTCCGTCCACAATTGCTCGTAAACACTCTACAAGACACAATTCTTGATGGATTTTAACGAAACTTGTCATGAGTGTTCGTAATTACACAAAGATGAACCCTATTGAAAATCAGAAGAATCAAAAAATATTTAGTATGAGTTATTGCCCTTGTTCTTGAAAACGCGTTCAATTTTTAGCTCGTAAACACTCTAGAAGGCACAATCCTTGATGGATTACGAAACTTGGCATAAGTGTTTGTTATCAACCAAGGATAAACCCTATTGAAAATCAGAAAAATCGAAAAATATTTAGTATGAGTTATTGTCCATGTTCTTGAAAACGCGTTCAATTTTTAGCTTGTAATCATTCTAAAAGGCACAATTATTGAGGGATTTTGATGAAACTTGGTGTGAGTGTTTGTTATCACCCAAAGATGAACCCTATTGAAAATCAGAAGAATTGAAAAATATTTAGTATGAGTTATTGCCCTTGTTCTTGAAAACGCTTTCAAATTTAGCTCTTAAACACTACAAGGCATGATTCTTGCTAGATTTTGACAAAACTTGGTTTTATTATTTGCTGAAGATTGAATATTTGCCTTCTAGAGTTTTCACGAGCTAAAACACGGGAAATAACTCATACTCAATATTATTCAGTATCGCTCTAAAGAGTTCAAAAGAAATGTATGACTGAAGGTTGAATATTTCATACTGGTAATAGTTACTGTACTGCCAAATATTTTTATTTAAAATCAAAGCTGCCAGTGGGCGTATATTACCTTGCCTGGCAAGCTATCTTTCACATTTTTATACGCCCACATGAAATGGGGGGCGTATATTGCCGTCACCTCTTTCTGTCGGTCCACAATTGTTCGTAAACACTCTACAAGGCACAATTCTTGACTGATTTCGAAAAATATTTACTATGAGTTATTGCCCTTGTTCTTTAAACGCTTGTAAACACTTTAGAAGGTGCAATTCCTGACGGATTTAGATGAAACTTGGTATGAGTGTTCGTAATCGCCCAAAGATAACCCCTATCGAAAATCAGAAAAATTGAAAAATATTTAGTATGAGTTATTGGCCTTGTTCTTGAAAACACGTTCAAATTTTAGCTTGTAAACACATTAGAAGGCACAATTCTTGAAGGATTTTGACGAAACTTGGCATGATTGTTTGTTATCAACCAAGGTTAAACCCTATTGAAAATCAGAAAAATCGAAAAATATTTAGTATGAGTTATTGCCCTTGTTCTTGAAAATGGTGACTATACACCGCAATCAAAGACTTTGGTACTTAGATGCCGGGAACTTTCTAAAGCTATGAAAAATTTGTGTCAACTTTTAACTGCGAGTTACTTTGCTATGTGAAGCATATGTCGCACGGATTTTGTTGGAGCAGAAACGATACATGGGCACTGAATCAGGGCTATTTCTGTTGTGATATTAAGATTAAGGATGCAACCAAAACAGAATCCCACAACAGAACGTTACATTGGAAAACAATTTTTCCCCCTCCTTATGCAGCAAAATTGTTTAAGACGCAGGTTAAAATATAATTGAAACCATATAAAAATTATATGACAAGCGATTTAGATTGAGATATAGAATTTTGGTAAAATAATTTTTATAGTGCCCCGAAATTTGGAAATAATTTCATTTCCAGTCGAAATTCTAATATGTCTACCATGAAACCTGAATCGTGGAGTTTCCCAAATACTCAACGCTATTTTCACAAATCACAAAATTTCATAGGAATAATTACCTCCATTGCTATGTCATCTGGTCTCAAATCAAGAATATACGAGTGAAAAATCCAAATTCCAGAATTATTACACTAAAAATTCATTATGATAACATCCAGTCATTCAACAACGATTTATGGTTATATTTATATTTGGCTTTTTACGGATAGCCATAAAACCGGAAGTACATGTCGGAGGTCAAAGGTCAAAGTATCAAATGATAGCCAAGGTCAATGACCTTTGACCCTATGAAGGTCAAGGTCATCAAAGGTCAAGGTCACAAGAAATAAGCTTTCAAACTTTGAAAAAATTCAACCGGAAGTTGCAAAAATTCAAAAGCGAAATTCAAAAATCGGCTCCCAATGTTTTGTAGACTTTCGACAGCAGATTACATCGACACCAAAATTACGCAGATTTAGTTTATTCCTAAGGACTTATTTTGAATTTAAGAAAAGTTGGAAATAAAAATGGCGGCCAAAGTATCACTTCCGGTCGGAATAGATTTTAATTTTACATTGATTAACGAAATTCCGTTCATTTTGATAAATTTCACCGGAAGTTATTCAACAAATTCGATTTTGGACTTCAAGTTAATCAAACTTCGAAACTTCGAAAATCGACGGATAAATGCGCCTTCTAGAGCCAATTTTCGAGTTTTGCACATGTTAAACTGTAGCACTTCCGGCTGCGCAAAAATGTTTCAATTTATATTTATGCACAACATTGCCATTATCTAAGGTTCAAGAAAGTTGAATGATTGCTGCAACTACTGCAGTCTAAGCTCAGGAAGGTGTGTAAAAATCAAAAAAAAAAAAAACTAGAGCAACA
>NW_008709073.1:395589-397065 GCF_000327385.1 Lottia gigantea
AAAGTAGCAAAAAATTGAAAAATTTGATCGCAAAAAGTTTGTGACAAAGTTTCGAATTTCGAAATTTTTCAAGTGCTATCTAGTCGACATTAGCCGCCGGATGTTAAAATTGAAAACCCCGGGAAAATCGACGGATAAATGCGCCTTCTAGAGCCAATTTTCGAGTTTTGCACATGTTAAACTGTAGCACTTCCGGTTGCGCAAAAATGTTTCAATTTATATTTATGCACAACATTGCCATTATCTAAGGTTCAAGAAAGTTGAATGATTGCTGCAACTACTGCAGTCTAAGCTCAGAAAGGTGTGTAAAAATCAAAAAAAAAAAAAACTAGAGCAACACGTGGCACAGAGTGGGACTTTGCAAATGTAGCAATTTGCTAAAGACTCTGAAAAAATCAACCATCGACGATAATTGGGTCAAACGCAAGAACAAGTCTAAAGTTGAGAAATTTTTATTTTTTAGAAGATTCTAATACCGGAAGTAGACGTCAGACCTCACAAATGAAAGTATCAGCAGATAGCCAAGGTCAATGACCTTTGATCTTGTAAAGGAGAAGGTCTAAAAAGGTCAAGATCAAAAGATATCCGTCATCAAAATTTCTAATTGCACAAGACTATAAAACCGGAAGTTGACATAAGACAGCAAATATAAAAGTATAAATAGATAGCCAATGCCAATGACGTTTGATGTTACAAAGGTCAAGGTCAACAAAGGTCAAGGTCAAAAATTGAAAATTTTGAATTTCCAAAACCTGTTCCTTTTTTTGAACTATGCAGCGGAAACAACCGAATTTTTAAGACAAAGTGGCTCAATATATGAGGTAATTGTATGCAAAGTTCCATTTTGAACAAATGTATGCTTTGCGAGTTATGCCCCTGGCCAAAAATGTCAATAATGAGTAATTTAACCCGGATGTGCCACGCCCACTTCAATTTTTTTTGCATAGGTTAATTGATATTTAGGATGTTAAGCTCCTACATAATATAGGTCAAAACATATAGGTCAACAAACGTCAACAAAGGTCAAAATCGAAAAATGAAAAAATCCAAATGTTAAAACCCGTTCCTTTTTTGGAACTATAAGGCTGAAACAACTGAGCTGTTAACACAAACTGGCCAAAAGGATGAGGTAATTGTGTGCAAAGTCCCTTTTTGAACAAACGCATCCTATGCGAGTTATGCCCCTGCCTCTAAATGTAAACAATTAGTAATTCAACCCGGATGTGCCACGCCCACATAAGATTTTTTGTCATAGGTGAATTCATATTCAAAGTGTCTACTTGTATTCCAAATATCAAGGTTCTACATCAAATAGATCATAAGATATACATATACCAAGCTAAAAAAAACGCAAATATTGTAAAAAAAAAAACTCAAATTTAAAAAAATCCCGAATTTCACTTTTGCTTTAAAATAACGATTGTTATATATCTATGTTAAGGGCATGAGAAGCACATTAGGAAACCGAAAAAATTA
>NW_008709073.1:397115-399344 GCF_000327385.1 Lottia gigantea
CCCTATGAAGGTCAAGGTCACATGGTGTGATCGTTTAAAGCTTTAAAAAATTTCAACCGGAAGTTGCAAAAAAGCAAAAGCGAAATTCAAAATTCGGCTCCCAATGTCTTTTGCGCAATCGATTGCAGAATACATTCACATCAAATTTGAGCATATCAACTTTTACCCTGAGGCCCCATTTTGAGTTTTACAAAAGTGTGTTTTTTCAATATGGCGGCCAAAGTATCACTTTCGGTCTGGATTTTATTTTAAAATCGGCCATAAAATTTTATTTGCCAAAGATCAGCCAAATTTTGTTGACCTACATAAATTACACCGGAAGTTATTCAACCGGAAGTAGATTTGAAGTTCAGTCGCTTTCCTGTTGAAAATCGGAAATGACGTACAAAATTTGACTGTATCATATTATTAACATTAGTGAAGTCTCTTTGCATTTAAAATTTCAGGTCAATCGATGCAAAAGCAAAAAAGTTGCAAAAAAATCGAAAAATTTGATCGAAAAAAGTGAGCGACGAATTTTCGAATTTCGTACTTTTTCAAGTGCTATCAGGTCAGAAATTACAGGTAGATTGTAAAAATGAAAACCCGAAGAAAATCGATGCAAAAATGCGCCTTCTAGAGCCGATTTTCGACTTTTTGCACATGTTAAACTGTGGCACTTCCGGTTTTGCAAAAATGTTCCAATTTATATTAATGCACATCGTCGCCTATATAGAAGGTCTATGAAATTTGAAACGTTGCTGCAACTACTGCAGTCTAAGCTCGGGAAGGTGTGGACGAAACAAAAAAAAAAAAAAAAAAAAAAAAAAAAAAAAGAATGGACATTTCGATAACAATGAGTTCCTTGACCCTGAAAGCATATATTTCGACACCAAAATTATGTCTATCGGTGCCCTAGAAGCAACGTTATGACCGAAATAATATTCGGAATATCGAGGATGGCTGACATTTTGAATTTGGCTCATAAAAAAATTTTCCCAAGGGTGTCAAGTGGAAATGTTTCAGAAGGGTTATCTGAACCAGAAAAAACAATAAAACATTGTATGTACTCCAAAACATACTTTCATCAAAATCTGGTGTTTGGCCACCAGACGAATATACACTATTCAGTTTGGTCGAACATAGAAAGATTTACATTGGACTTCCTTTCAAATTCCATCATCAATAATGATAGAATAATTTTTGGACATTTTATAATCGATAATGAAGATCCATGTATAAGTAAAACAAAGACGATTTGTGTTTAATTCCCGTTTGTTTACAAAGACAGTCCGCCATTACGTCATATTGATCACATGACCACATGACGTCATTTTTGGAACCTCCGTTAACCTCATAATCTTGATAGGTTAAGGTAATATTTACAATATTTACATCAAAAGCCGAAGCACTGTATCGCACAATTTTGCAGCTATACCTGTAAAGAAAACAGTTTACACGGCTTTCCAAAAGAAGCTGGTATGCGTCAAATTCGTACAATTGAAAAGGGCTGACTTCAAGGCGCCGACTGAAAACTCTCAGTCTGTTATTTATTTCACTTCAAAACTCTTTATTTTTATAGAAAATATTCTAAATTGAAAAGATGACATAGCCAGAAAAGTGTTTTAAAATTCGATTTTGCATATGAGACTCCATTAGAATTATATTATTAATTAATACTAAAAAAATAGTCATTTAAACTTACTAGCCAAAAAGGTGAAATTTAAATTTTCCAGCACAAAACGGTGGTAGTGGCGGTCATTTTGGAACACCCTTGAAGCGTAACAAAAGCGAAAAATGAAGTTGATTTCATGAAATTTCAGTTTATATGAAACGCAAAACTCATAAATGATTAAAAACTATCATTTCTTAATTTAAAGTATATTTTGAGCAGATAATTTCATATTATTTCAATTATTTGATCAGAAGGTCTACTTTCACTTTATCATTATTTGATAGGCCTATCCTATCATGACCTATGTGTGTATTTTACCAATTAAGATTTGGGAATGTACGAACTCATGATATTATGAAAATTACCTATTGTCTTTAAAATAAATTATAATTAAGTTACATGTGTTATAAAATAGTTAAAATCTTATAATGACTTGTTTTGTATATCACGTATAAAATGAGTGTGAAGAAATCATACAAATAACGACCATATTTCTCAAATATTTATCCCATTCATCATGGAATATCTCAAAGACTAATCAAGATATTTTAATTCTGTAAAGAGATATGAATATT
>NW_008709073.1:400068-403866 GCF_000327385.1 Lottia gigantea
GTGAGAATTTTACATGGAAAGTGACATACACTACAAAACGAGCAAAATATTTAATACTTGGTTTCAAAACTCTTCCGGTTTCGCAAGAATAATAACCTTTTTAAAATAACCAGTGAGAGTTAAAGTGAGAATGAATAACGAAAATTATCCAAACCAACCTTTAACAATTGATCCAGATACTAAAGATTTTAACAAATTATATAGAAACTATAAAATTATGAATGAGTTATTTGGAAATGTACCTCAGATTCAAAATGTCGATTTTGTTTTAAAATATCCAATATTTTGCTTTGATCTCTCCACCTATTTGTTCAAAACGGGTGTTTAGCTGTCCATATATATTGGAAAGACAGCAGGAGAAAAGGTCAAATATTGTTTATTACTAGAAGAGTCTCTTCATATCATAAATATAATGGATAGAACGATGAACAGAATTGAATAAAAAAATTATTTAAAAAAATGAAACCAGAAATTTTAGTTGAGAAAATATTAGAATCAATTGAAAGTGGCAAACCGAAAACAATTACTTATAGCGGTAAAAAGATACATATTTCAAAATCAATCATTGACAAATTAAAAAATTATAAAATTCAATTTTGATGAAATAGACGAACAAGCCAAAAAGTCTTCTCCTACCCTTAATTTTCGAGGGGTTAGTAGCCGCTGGGGCAATGGCAGGGGGAGTAAGCTCGACTGTTTCAGCAGCAAATAAGAAAAAGGCAGAAGACATCAAAGCCAGAAAAAAACGTAGACATAACTTAAAAATGGAAAAATTAGCCAAAGGTTCGGGCATAAAAGATATCTTATCAACCATCAAACAATTCAACCATGAAACCAAGAAAACAGTAAAAGAAGGTTTGTCTAAATTAATTGATCAAATCCGTGAAACGCAGATAGAAAACAAAGAAGGAAAGGGAATAATACTTTTAGACATTTGCACTGGTGATGGTTTATTTCTTTCTAAATATCGACAAGGAGACAGTGATATACCAAACCCCCACTAAAACTTAATTATTATTCAAAGTTCAAACAATCAGATTTCCACAAAGCCCAATGCTAATGTGCATCGTGCAATCAGGTTCCGGAAATAGTCACCTCTTATTTAACATGTTAAAAACTCCCGATTTATTAGATTTCAATTCCCTATACATATATACATCAACTCCAGATCAATTCTATTATCAATTTCTGAAAGCCTTAGAATATTTACCAAAACAAGACATAGGCCAAATATTCCAAATATATGAAAATGATAAGAACTACAAGAAAACAAGGTTAGGGAGCCCAAGCCCACCTTGTTCAGGGTTTAAATTTAAAGTGTCATTTTTGATGAGTTCAAAGTTATTATTCCATAGAATCCATTAGAAAATTGAAGATTTCATTTGTTTCAGTATGGACTTGGATAATGGGACAATTCTTGAGAAATAAGACTAATGATATATGTGTTAAGGACAATTAATTTTAGCCGTCTGTCAGTCCATCTTACAGTTATACTTAAAGTCTTAGTTGCTATAATGTCCCAGTTTTTCCCAGTCTGACCCTTACCAAACCAAATACCTAATAATTTGATGACATCACAAATCAAATGTTGATTTTGAACGGGTTTAAAGTTTCTGGAATTATTAATACATAATATTTCTGTTTTATCTACATTTAATTTAGACCCTGATACCTTACTAAATCTATCAAATTCCTGTAATATCAAGCCAAATGACTGTTTCGAAGTAGTAAAAAAAGATAAATCATCTACATGTTGAAAAATTTTAATTTCTCGACTTAAATTAGGGACTTTAATACCTTTAAAACCTTCATTGTTCTGAATTTAAATGTAATGCAATGGTAAATAGTGCATGCTTAGAGGACAGCAATAAATAAAATCATGATATAGTTGATCTCACTTTTGCCAAACGCTTTTTCCCGGTCAAAAGTAGAAAGATTAGAAGGAATGTTTTTCTGATTGATATACATGTAGAGAAATAGATAGAAGATTGTTGATAATAGTCTTGTCCTACCCCGTTCCAGTCTGAACATCATATAAAATAGAATTAATCACCCTCTTAAGTCTCTTAAGCCCAACGCAGACGAGGAACATTTCTGTCGATGAACAAAAACACCGAACAAATATATTTGTTTTCCGTTATCCGCAGACGACAAACATAATTCCGCAGACGACGAACATTTAGCTCAAACAATACGCCAGTGCAACAGGAAATCACAATGGCGACCTCCTGAAGAAAATGTAAAATTGCGTTATTGAAAAATATTGTAGCGTGTAACTGGATTTATTAATCTGGGGTTGGGGTTTTGCTATACAGCCCCAGAATCACGCAAAAATCTCTCCGTTAACGGGAGCAAGTGTCAGCTCAAAAGTGACTATAATCTATCCCAATTTACTCAATCAAAGAAACAAGTGTTTAAAACTTTATATATAAAAATATCAATTATCTACATTCAAATACAACAATACACTTTATGAAAAATGGTGTTAATAAAAATAAATGGGCGCTGCTACGAGACACAAATTGCATAACATGAATCACATAGCACAGTCCTATACACAAATTGAATTGGTCTAAAATAGGAACCACGAACCAAAGCACTGTCCTATTCACAAAGTGGCACAAAATCACAATCACGTATAATAAAAACAATGCACAATAGCCCAAAATATTTGGGGTGGCACACACGTTAAAAATACCACACAAGCACTAAATTATACTGGAACAACACAAATCACAAAGGATCATCCAGAAAATGCCGAATAAAAGAATTAACACCGGTAAGAATAATCACAAAGGACCGCCCGATAAAAATTGGGTAATGAGGTACCGCCGATAAAGCTAGTCACATAGGACCTTCGGGGTATAGCTCATAGAGAAAGACTTCTAACCTGAGCACACTCTCTTTCTCTCTTTCTTTCTGAAGAATCATTCGTCTGCTTGTGTTTATATAGCGAGAAAATCTCGCGAGATCGCAGGTAACCGTTATCTCGCAGCAGCGTGAATTTTGATTCATCACATTACCCACGCCTCCGTCCAATGCGTCCCGCATTGCACAAAGTGAAATAACAATAGAATAAAAACAATACAAAATGAATAGGCCTAGCCTCTACAACAACAATCGCTCGCCAATCTCTACCTCCCAATCCGTCTCTACTCTCACCGTCCTCCTCTCTCCATCCTCCGTCATACTCTCTACCTCCACAATCTTCTTATACCTCACCATACAACACTGCTTCCCCGTTTCCCTTGTCTCCACTTCCGTCTCTGTAGCTCTATCCACTTTCCCTCCTTCTTTCTCCTCTACTTCCTCACCATCACCCGACGTTTCCAAAGAGTCTCCACCTGCACTACTCTCTTCACTAATATCACTATATAAAGAGAAATTAAGATTAGGCGCACCACTCAACTCTTTGTCCAGCCTTATCATCCTCAACAAACCACCTTTATCTTCCATTCTAAATCTTTTATCTCTCACAATCATTCTTATCCCCACCATCTATATCTTCATCAACCCTTTTCTCGTCATCTATCTCTCTATTAGCCTTCTTCCCATCATCTATATCGCTGTCATCCTTCGTCTTGTAAGCATCCTTCTTTTTCGCACCATCCTTCTTGTCAACCTTCTTCTCAACAACCTGGTCATCATGCTGGTAATCCTGTCTCCTCTCATCATCCTTCTTCCTCTGGTCCTTCTCCCTCTCATCATCCTTCTTCCCAACGTCCTTCTTCCTCTCGTCCTTCTTACCATCACCACCCTTCTTCTTTTCATCCTTCTTCTCACCATCCTTCTTCTCAT
>NW_008709073.1:403916-406052 GCF_000327385.1 Lottia gigantea
CATGGAATATCTCAAAGACTAATCAAGATATTTAATTCTGTAAAGAGATATGAATATTTTCCATGTAGAATTTCAAGATGTTATCAAAAATTACCAAGTTATGCGATCAGGTTGTATTTCAACGAAAACGAATATATTTTATTTTCAATATATTTCGGTTCTGTTTTCACGTATCGTTTTCATTATAATACATCCGCCACATTGTTTATCTGTCAGTGTAACGTTCCCAGAAACCACCGTGTCAAGTTCATAATTTACGTCACACATACATTAGCATACATTCCGATATATCTGGAACGTGCTCAGGGTTTTCCGTACAAATCATCGATTTCCCATCAAAATATCACTTTTTCACCCCCACGAATTTTTTTTCCGCGAAAAGGATATTAGCATTCAATTCAATCATTAATTATTTATCAAATACAAAAGTACACCATATTAAGACTTTCAATACTCATTAATAGTTTGACAAAAGATACTGATATAGCATTTTTAAGAAGAAACACGATTGGATCGATAACAATCACAGGTGAGAATTTTACATGGCAAGTGACATACACTACAAAACGAGCAAAATATTTAATACTTGGTTTCAAAACTCTTCCGGTTTCGCAAGAATAATAACCTTTTTAAAATAACCAGTGAGAGTTAAAGTAAGAATGAATAACGAAAATTATCCAAACCAACCTTTAACAATTGATCCAGATACTAAAGATTTTAACAAATTATATAGAAACTATAAAATTATGAGTGAGTTATTTGGAAATGTACCTCAGATTCAAAATGTCGATTTTGTTTTAAAATATCCAATATTTTGCTTTGATCTCTCCACCCATTTGTTCAAAACGGGTGTTTAGCTGTCCATATATATTGGAAAGACAGCAGGAGAAAAGGTCAAATATTGTTTATTACTAGAAGAGTCTCTTCATATCATAAATATAATGGATAGAACGATGAACAGAATGGAATAAAAATATTATTTAAAAAAATGAAACCAGAAATTTTAGTTGAGAAAATATTAGAATCAATTGAAAGTGGCAAACCGAAAACAATTACTTATAGCGGTAAAAAGATACATATTTCAAAATCAATTATTGACAAATTAAAAAATTACAAAATTCAATTTTGATGAAATAGACGAACAAGCCAAAAAGTCTTCTCCTACCCTTAATTTTCGAGGGGTTAGTAGCCGCTGGGGCAATGGCAGGGGGAGTAAGCTCGACTGTTTCAGCAGTAAATAAGAAAAAGGCAGAAGACATCAAAGCCAGACAAAAACGTAGAAATAACTTAAAAATGGAAAAATTAGCCAAAGGTTCGGGCATAAAAGATATCTTATCAACCATCAAACAATTCAACCATGAAACCAAGAAAACAGTAAAAGAAGGTTTGTCTAAATTAATTGATCAAATCCGTGAAACGCAGATAGAAAACAAAGAAGGAAAGGGAATAATACTTTAAGACATTTGCACTGGTGATGGTTTATTTCTTTCTAAATATCGACAAGGAGACAGTGATCTACTAAACCCCCACTAAAACTTAATTATTATTCAAAGTTCAAACAATCAGATTTCCACAAAGCCCAATGCTAATGTGCATCGTGCAATCAGGTTCCGGAAATAGTCACCTCTTATTTAACATGTTAAAAACTCCCGATTTATTAGATTTCAATTCCCTATACATATATACATCAACTCCAGATCAATTCTATTATCAATTTCTGAAAGCCTTAGAATATTTACCAAAACAAGACAAGCCCACCTTGTTCAGGGTTTAAATTTAAAGTGTCACTTTTGATGAGTTCAAAGTTATTATTCCATAGAATCCATTAGAAAATTGAAGAGTTTATTTGTTTCAGTGCGGACTTGGATAATGGGACAATTCTTGAGAAATGAAATGAAATGAATGGAGTTTTACGTCCTTCTTTTCTGCACCAAGTGGGCTAATGAAGACGGATGGACAATTCTTGAGACGTACAAAGACAGACTAATGATATATGTGTTAAGGACAATTAATTTTAGCCGTCTGTCAGTCCATCTTACAGTTATACTTAAAGTCTTAGTTGCTATAATGTCCCAGTTTTTCCCAGTCTGACCCTTACCAAACCNAAATACCTAATAATTTGATGACATCACAAAT
>NW_008709073.1:406451-407545 GCF_000327385.1 Lottia gigantea
ATACGCCAGTGCAACAGGAAATCACAATGGTGACGTCCAGAAGAAAATGGTAAAATTGCGTTATTGAAAAATATTGTAGCGTGTAACTGGATTTATTAATCTGGGGTTGGGGTTTTGCTATACAGCCCCAGAATCACGCAAAAATCTCTCCGTTAACGGGAGCAACTGTCAGCTCAAAAGTGACTATAATCTATCCCAATTTACTCAATCAAAGAAACAAGTGTTTAAAACTTTATATATAAAAATATCAATTATCTACATTCAAATACAACAATACACTTTATGAAAAATGGTGTTAATAAAAATAAATGGGCGCTGCTACGAGACACAAATTGCATAACATGAATCACATAGCACAGTCCTATACACAAATTGAATTGGTCTAAAATAGGAACCACGAACCAAAGCACTGTCCTATTCACAAAGTGGCACAAAATCACAATCACGTATAATAAAAACAATGCACAATAGCCCAAAATATTTGGGGTGGCACACACGTTAAAAATACCACACAAGCACTAAATTATACTGGAACAACACAAATCACAAAGGATCATCCAGAAAATGCCGAATAAAAGAATTAACACCGGTAAGAATAATCACAAAGGACCGCCCGATAAAAATTGGGTAATGAGGTACCGCCGATAAAGCTAGTCACATGGGACCTTCGGGGTATAGCTCATAGAGAAAGACTTCTAACCTGAGCACACTCTCTTTCTCTCTTTCTTTCTGAAGAATCATTCGTCTGCTTGTGTTTATATAGCGAGAAAATCTCGCGAGATTCCAGGTAACCGTTATCTCGCAGCAGCGTGAAATTACGTGACAATAATAAAAATTACGGATTTAATAATGAATATGTACAAATGATAAAAATAAATAAGGATAATGATATAAACAAGAAAAGTAAATAAGGGACGAAGATGGGAGCAATGTGATGTAAGCCAAAGGTTAATTAAATTTTGCAAAGTAAATAAAAGCCAAAAAGATAAAAGAATAATTTTGATTCATCACATTACCCACGCCTCCGTCCAATGCGTCCCGCATTGCACAAAGTGAAATAACAATAGAATAAAAACAATACAAAATGAATAGGC
>NW_008709073.1:409884-412454 GCF_000327385.1 Lottia gigantea
CATTACTATCACAATAGTCACTGTCAGGAGAGTCATCTATCGGTTCACATGACGCATCTCTATCGGCATCTACATTGACGTCACTGTCAAGGAAGTCGTCTATCGGTTCACATGGTGCATCACTGTCAGATTCTTCGTCACGTTGGTTGTATATACTTAACCCATCTACATGAACCACCTGTTTACGTCTAGAAGGTACCATCTTCAATCTCATACGTTATGTCACTGAGCTTTCGCACAACTTCAAATGGTCCTTTCCATCGTTTCGCGAATTTGTTGGGAATACTGGGCGTCAATGTTGGTGTAAAAAGCCACACTTTATCACCTGACTTCAGATCGTCTTTTCCATTCCTGTGATCATAATAGTTTTTCTGACGTTTAGTCTCCACCTGGATCTGGTCACGAACAAATTGGTGACAAAAGATGAGCCTGTCCCTTAAAGTTTTATTCCACACATGTTGCTCTTTTACTGTCTGTGGTGGACGACCAAACTGAAGATCGAGCGGAGTGTTGAACTCTCTTCCAAACATGGCGTAATTAGGTGTAACACCAGAGGTGTCGTGTTTTAAAAATGTAGTGTGGACACGTATTCGGTCATTAGATATGTTACTTTCACCTGTCCAATAAGACATCCTAGAACATTTATCCTGAAGATAAGTAAAAAGCCATAAAAAAATACCAAAAGTTGGAAGACCTGTATAAAACTTTGTAAGACCATCATTGTCAGCAATTTTTGAAACACTCCACTTTTCTTTTTCCAGTTCCATTCTTGCAGCTTTCAATTCTTCTTTTAACCTGTTGTTCTCCTCTATTATCACTCCAGTATCACACTGTGTACCTGAAATATATACAGGACACATTGAGGGTGCAAGCAACTTAAATCTTTACACCACATATCTGCTTAATCAGGCTTATCATCACAACTTAATTGAGTTTTTACCAAACATTAATAATTTTAAAAAACAGTGAAATAAAGTTTTAAAGTTGAATAAATATATTTACCAACTGTTTTCTTCAAACTTGGAAGTTCAACATCTGAATCCATGACATCTAAATCACACATCTCATCATTACCAGGATTTTCTTCTACCTCCATACAGTAGGATGAGTGGTGGAATAATGATACCTGTTGTTTTATCTCGTACTGTTGTCTAACTAATTTCTCTGCATGTAAGGTTTCCTAAAAATTTTATTAAAATTCATAGAAAATATATGCGAAGCAGGTCAATATGCACAATATGGAAATATTCGGATTTAATTACAGATTGACTATCAGGTAAGATATCAGAAACATATCAAAATTGTAAATGGGCAGGTTGCTGTGGTGAGTGGAAATGATAGTTGCCATATAATGCATATTTGATATTTCCAAGGGTTGAAACCCCCCTAATAGTACTAGATCTACATTTAAATTATAAATAGACATCAATCAATAGGCTACATGTAGTAGGCTAGGGCCTACAAGCCATTAATCATAATTGTAAATGATGATGATTTTAACAGATTCAGAGATTGTCTTGATTATTTTCACACTTTTTTTTCTTCAAAATACAAAAAGAAACTAACCAGTGACTTTTCACGAACTAGATGTCTAGATTCTCTCGCAACCTGCGACACGTTCTTCCCCGTCTCTTTGTAAGCAAAAATGGTAGGAGAATAATTACCATCGGTAGGTTCATAACCATGCCAGCCATCAAGAAAATGTTCCGAGCAAATCCAAGTATTATTGTTCGGTAGCCAGTCCTTTCTATTCACGGCTTTGATCCAAGCATTGCGCTGTCTTTTATTCTTCGGAAAACGGAAAAAACTTATGCCTCTGGACTTAGCTTCAACATTAAACCTGTTATGACACTTGTAAACACAGCAGGTTTTCACCATTTTGAAGTGCGTTTGTTTACATCCGTGTTGCTAGCCACTCATAGGTGTTTGTGCGCATGCGCGAGCAGGGGGCGCTACGTTATCGTGAAAAAGCCTATAGGGGCATCCAAAATTCTTCAGATAGGTCATTGCTGTGGCCATCTTCCCTGGAATAGAAGAAACACACATTACATATGCATCGAGATAAGCAGGTTGTCAGCGTACTCTTCCATACCTAGAGGTTACAGGAGCAAAACCCTGGTCTTGATTATTTTCACACTTTTTTTTCTTCAAAATACAAAAAGAAACTAACCAGTGACTTTTCACGAACTAGATTCCTAGATTCTCTCGCAACCTGCGACACGTTCTTCTCCGTCTCTTTGTAAGCAAAAATGGTAGGAGAATAATTACCATCGGTAGGTTCATAACCATGCCAGCCATCAAGAAAATGTTCTGAGCAAATCCAAGCATTATTGTTCGGTAGCCAGTCCTTTCTATTCACGGCTTTGATCCAAGCATTGCGCTGTCTTTTATTCTTCGGAAAACGGAAAAAACTTATGCCTCTGGACTTAGCTTCAATATTAAACCTGTTATGACACTTGTAAACATAGCGTTTTCACCATTTTGACGTGCGTTTGTTTATATCTGTGTTGCTAGCCACTCATGGGTGTTTGTGCGCATGCGCGATCAGGGGGCGCTACGTTATCGTGAAA
>NW_008709073.1:412504-429738 GCF_000327385.1 Lottia gigantea
AGCAAAACCCTGGACATTTAACGATTCCGCATTATCGCCACCCACATTACTATCACAATAGTCACTGTCAGGAGAGTCATCTATCGGTTCACATGACGCATCTCTATCGGCATCTACATTGACGTCACTGTCAAGGAAGTCGTCTATCGGTTCACATGGTGCATCACTGTCAGATTCTTCATCACGTTGGTTGTATATACTTAACCGATCTACATGAACCACCTGTTTACGTCTAGAAGGTACCATCTTCAATCTCATACGTTATGTCACTGAGCTTTTGCACAACTTCAAATGGTCCTTTCCATCGTTTCGCGAATTTGTTGGGAATACTGGGCGTCAATGTTGGTGTAAAAAGCCACACTTTATCACCTGACTTCAGATCGTCTTTTCCATTCCTGTGATCATAATAGTTTTTCTGACGTTTAGTCTCCACCTGGATCTGGTCACGAACAAATTGGTGACAAAAGATGAGCCTGTCCCTTAAAGTTTTATTCCACACATGTTGCTCTTTTACTGTCTGTGGTGGACGACCAAACTGAAGATCGAGCGGAGTGTTGAACTCTCTTCCAAACATGGCGTAATTAGGTGTAACACCAGAGGTGTCGTGTTTACTGGTTCTGTAGGCATACATCACATATGGTAAATACGTATCCCAATGGTCACCCTTCTGTTGTACGAACGACGACAACATGCTTTTAATGGTTCTGTTATTCCGTTCCACCTGACCGTTGGACTGGGGACGGTATGGAGTTGTTCTTGTTTTATGAATTCCTAACATACGACACATTTCTTGGAACACGGAACTTTCGAATTGTGTGCCTTGATCACTATGAATTTGTCTTGGAATTCCAAAAGACAAGATAAACTTTTCCACTAGAGTAGTTGCCACGGTTCTTGCCTCAATATCTTTTATTGGGAAAGCATCATTTAGTGCAATAATCACAGATAACGAGAATATAACGGTTTCCGCTCTCCGTGGGTGGATCAATCCGTCCAACGATATCTATCGCAATCCTCTCAAAGGGCGCACCTGCAGCATAGGAAGACAATGGTGCCTTTCTCTTCCTCATCTTTATCGCAGCACATTGTTTACACGAATTTATATAATCTTGTACATCCTGCTTCAACCCTGGCCAGTAATAACCTTGTTTAATTTTCTCCTCTGTCTTACTGATTCCAAGATTAGCTCCTGTGGGCAAGTCATGTGTAAGGTGCAAAACCTCTTTCTGTCTGCTTTCTGGAACCACAACATGTTTCAATACAACATCAAACTTAGTTTGCTCCAGGATCAGAACTCCATCTTCAATTACCAAGGAATCCCACTTTGTTAAAACTTTCTTTACAAACGGGCTCTTGGGAGATACATCTCTCCACTTTGGTTTAATTCTCGATTCAACCCAGGTCTTAATGGAACCAACCTCTTTATCTCCTTGCATCTTCCTTATGACATTAGTATCAATACCTATAAGTCCTACTAACCCGTCACATTCTTCTGTATTTTCATCACCAACTCCACACTGAACACATGGTCTTCGACTCAACGCATCGGCGTTATTATGTACTCGGCCTGCTCTATGTATAACTTCAAAATTAAATTGGGCTAACTGTTCGATCCAACGTGCTACCTGACCTTCGGGATTTTTAAAGTTTAACAGCCACCTTAATGCTCCATGATCCATTCTGAGAGTAAATTGTTTTCCATAGAGATAGGCCTTAAAGTATTTCACGAAGTACACAACGGCCAAAAGTTGTTTACGCGTAACACAATAATTTCTCTCAGCTTTAGTGAGGGAACGACTACCTTAAGCTATGACACGTTCTACTCCATTAAAAACTTGAGACACCACAGCTCCAATTCCATAACCACTAGCATCAGTATCCACAATGAAAGGCTTGTTTGGGTCAGGATACGCCAGAACAGGACTTTCAGTAAGTTTGTGCTTAAGGGTATTAAAGGCTTCCTCACACTCTTTTGTCCAAATAAACTCTCTACCCTTTTCAGTGAGTCTATTTAAAGGTTTAGCTATAGCTGAAAATTGTGGAATGAATATGATAGTAACTACACAACCCCACAAAACTGCGCACTTCGGTTAAATTTATAGGTCTTTTGCAGGTTTTAACACATTGAATCTTGGCTGGATCTGTTGAGATCCCATCAGCTGACACAACATGTCCTAAATATTTCACTTCATCACGAAACAAATAACACTCTGAAGCCTTCAGTTTCAGACCAGCCTCTCGTAATCGGTTAAAAGATACACCAAACAAACTTCCCATTGCAATCCTTGAAGAACAGATTCCATTAGCCTCTCAAAGGTTCCTGGTGCGTTACATAAACCAAAGGGCATGACTTTAAACTGGTAAAGGCCTTTAAAAGTTGTAAACGAGGTTTTTGGTCGATCACTTGGGTCCACCTCGATCTGCCAGTAGCCACTTGCTAAATCCATGGTCGACAACCACTGAACACCAGACAGTATATCCAACAGGTAATACGGGGTAAGGGGTATGCGTCCTTAACAGTCAAAGAGTTTAATTTCCTATAGTCCACACAAAATCTCAAACTTCCGTCAGACTTCTTCACTAACACCACTGGACTAGCCCACGGCCCACTTGATGGTTCAATAATCCCATTGGCCATCATTTCCTCTACCATCTTATCCATCTCTATCCTTTGGTGAATTGCCACCCGTCTGGGTCTTTGCTTTATTGGTTCAGCTTGGCCAACATTTATTGTGTGTTTCACAAGTCCTGTTTTTCCAAGATCTGCAGACGAAGAGGCAAACAGATCATGATGTCTTGTAAGTAAGTGCTCGATCTGCCTAGATTGCTCTCGATCCAACCCCTCACAAGCTCTAACCCACAAGTCCAGAACATGAGGTGGCAACTCTGGGCAAATATTGGGTGTTTGGGATACTCTCTCAGTCTCAACCACTCTTACTGGAACTAAGTCACCAACCGAGGTGTTTTTATAAACAAAGTCATCATAATCATTTGCATTGAATAACCTCACTGGTACCCAAGGGTTATCATCATTTATATAACAAATAGCTTTAGCCGACAAGATTCGCTTTTCTTTATACAGACGTTCAATGGGCTCCATCATTACATCCCGATACTTAACTCATTTGACACATTCCAAAGGGATATATCCATTAACAACCACCTCATGTCCAGATGGAACACATGTATTTTCACACAGAGACACACGACATATACCAGGTTCTTCTAGATGAGTTTCGTATGTATTACCATTCAACGTTATCGTCTTTCTTTTTAGATTGATGGTGACTTCATTGGCATTCATAAAATCCAGTCCAAGAATGCACTGAGAGCCAATGTCAGCTACAACCAATGTATGGGGATAGTTATGACCATAGATTTCAATTAAAAAATCAGCTTTGCCATAAATCGCCATAAGCCCACCGTTCGCTGTACTATATCTAGCAGCCACATATTTTAGTTCTGGTCGATTATTTCGTGGAATAGAATCGAAGGACTTCTTTGATAAGAAACTTATTGTAGCCCCAGTATCAATAAGGGCATTTACATTCACTGATTGTATGATACTCTTTATGTGAAGACCAGTTTCATTGGGGGTGCCAAAGGCTCTTTTATTTGCACGACTACCATGACCCGAACGAGCATGGTGCCACCTGTTGTTATGGTCATAGCGCTGATTTCTAAAACTGGCACTTCCATTTCCATTTGTCGCCCCTCTACTGGTGTTATAATTATTGGTATTACCTGGAGATTGGTTTTTATGCTCAGGTTGTTTTGTATTTACCACACTCATTTTTCGTTGGTCACTTTTGAACTTCTCTATTGACGCGTTCATATCACTGATTTTCTTCTTCATATTTTGTAGCTCAACTAACTCAGGTGGTGTATCTACACTTCGGATTTTCCCTGGCTGAGTGTCACAGGCGGAACGGTGTGCCTCTAACTCTACGGCTAACCTTACAGCATCCTCAACATTTGTTGGTCTGGTTCTCTGAATCTGCCACACCATATCTCGATCGTCACAAAGAGCATCACAAAAGGCATCCTTTGCTAAAATTTGAAGTAATTCACTATCAGCAGATGGATATGACATTGTCACCAAACGCTTTACTGCTTCCCCAGACTTTCTTTTGGTTTCCTTTTCCGGGCCTTCAATTGGGCTCTATATAATTGACACTGATTTTGGGGTAAAAATCTGTCTTCTAAAGCACCGATAACATTTGAATAAATTAAACGATCTTCCACCTTTAACGACGTCAACACTTTCTGGGCACTGCCCTTTAAACTTGTGGCTAAATGTAAAGCCATCTCATTTTCACTCCAATTATTAAGTTGAGCACAAAGTTGAAAATGGCACCTGTAGTCCATGAAGGATGTACTACCATCATAAGCTTGGGGCGTCCTCACAGGTTTACGGTACACAGACCCGGAGACGTCACATCTAGTATTCGGTGTAGATGTTACACTAGGAACAAAATTATATTCACCAGAATTCGGCCCAAACGTAACGTTGTTTGATTTGTTGTAACCACCCCCCGGACTCACATCTAGTTTTAGACAAGTTTTCACATAATTTTGCAGCAAAGTCACCACTGATTCTGCCTACCACGTACCCTGCCCCATTTGTATTCACTACTTGTTCACTATTAGACATATTATTCACAGAATCGGGCGATGTTTTTGTAGCTGCAATTTCGTCAATTCTCTTTCTTTGAAGTTCCAATTGTTCCACTACTGTTGATAACTGATGCAGTATAGTCGCTTCTAAGTTACTAGATGGCGCCTCTTTAGACGAAACAGTACGTGGAGGGTTTGATGATCCGGGGCTATCGTTTGGGGCACAGGCATTGGCTTCATATTGCTGGTTATCAGATGGACACAACACAGGGGTGGGGTCACACATATTTGTAAAGTCCATGTCAAGTAAGGTATGTCTAGTCATGTCTGTCATCCAAGCACAGGGCGTTTCTCCAGAAACCACCGAATATTTTGTTTGAGAATTGAGATATCACTTATCCCACCTCTGCCACCAAGAAAACCCTATATGTAGCGTGTAACTGGATTTATTAATCTGGGGTTGGGGTTTTGCTATACAGCCCCAGAATCACGCAAAAATCTCTCCGTTAAGCAACTGTCAGCTCAAAAGTGTCAATCAAAGAAACAAGTGTTTAAAACTTTATATATGAAGATATCAATTATCTACATTCAAATACGACGATACACGTTATGAAAAATGGTGTTAATAAAAATAAATGGGCGCTGCTACGAGACACAAATTGCATAACATGAATCACATAGCACAGTCCTATACACAAATTGAATTGGTCTAAAATAGGAACCACGAACCAAAGCACTGTCCTATTCACAAAGTGGCACAAAATCACAATCACGTATAATAAAAACAATGCACAATAACCCAAAATATTTGGGGTGGCACACACATTAAAAATACCGCACTAAATTATACTGGAATATCACAAATCACAAAGGATCATCCAGAAAATGCCGAATAAAAGAATTAACACTGGTAAGAATAATCACAAAGGACCGCCCGATAAAAATTGGGTAATGAGGTACCGCCGATAAAGCTAGTCACATAGGACCTTCGGGGTATAGCTCATAGAGAAAGACTTCTAACCTGCTGAGAGCACACTCTCTTTCTCTCTCTCTTTCTGAAGAATCATTCGTCTGCTTGTGTTTATATAGCGAGAAAATCTCGCGAGATCGCAGGTAACCGTTATCTCGCAGCAGCGTGAAATTACGTGACAATAATAAAAATTACGGATTTAATAATGAATATGTACAAATGATAAAAATAAATAAGGATAATGATATAAACAAGAAAAGTAAATAAGGGACGAAGACGGGAGCAATGTGAAGTAAGCCAAAGGTTAATTAAATTTTGCAAAGTAAATAAAAGCCAAAAAGATAAAAGAATAATTTTGATTCATCACAATATCTCCTTTTATTGGAAGATTTTAAGTTTTTATCGATGTTGGCACAGAATACATTACAGTCACACGAGGTCTGACGAAAGGAGGTAAATTTATCGGTTGTTTCCAGGGCTTGTGCTATTTCTTGAATCGCAGCGTACTTCTTGTTCCTATCTGAATAGTCGGGCGAAGAAATCATAAACAAACAGGCAGATTGCGACCACATATCTACTAAAATCTGCTCCTTCTCCACAGTCCAAAATTTTGTGTTGGTGGATTCACTGGACGTCGCCATTTTGAGTGTCATTTGGTCTGGCTTCGATCGCTGGTCTTTCGTCGATGAATGTTCAGCGCTAATGTTCGTTAAAAAATCAAATATGTTTGATTTCACGAACCTGTTTGTTCGTGTTTCTGTAATCAGCAGACGGTGAAAACAATGATCGAAACAAAATTTTTACGATTGTTCGCTTAAAATGTTCCTCGTCTGCGTTGGGCTTTAGCTAGAATTTTAGTGATAATCTTATTGTCAGAACAGAGTAAAGAAATAGGTCGGTAGTTTTTCAGTAGTCTTGTCTGTCCCTCCCCCTTATAAGCCTCATGGTTTTAGTCAATTCCCCTTGAAAAAATATATTGTTAAAAAGTTCACAAAGATCATGACCTAAAACATCCCAAATTTTCTTCATAAAAAGGTTTTACTTAAATCATTAATCCCTGGAGTCTTACCATTCTGAAAGTCCTTAATTGCCACTAAAATTTCATCTTTAGTAAAGAAAGTGTCATTTATGAGGGATAGATCAGTGTCGGTGAGGGGTGTCAGTGGACAGAAAGATAGTTGTGAACGTCATGTTCGTAAATTATTTTTAAAATACCCTCCCGGTTTGTAATTACATCCCCCCTTAAATTTTCCAGTTTAATATAATATTTTTACATTTTTTATCACTATGTCTTTATACATATGTACATTTTCTTCATCGATAATAACATGATCAGTTTTTGCTCTTATGTACACCCCCTTATTTACAAACGAGTTCTCTTTTTCTTTCTTTGCATAGAATAGCCAAATAATCTTGCCCTCCTCTCACCAATTTAGGTAATTCTGAAAAAGTTTTTGGTCTTGCCAAACCCCCAAAAGTAAGAAATAGTGTTTTGTAAATTTTAACTTTGTAAAATAGATTCCTTTAATTTAAAGTATCCTCGTCGTGAATATTTACTCTAATAATACCATAAAGATGGCCGCCAGGGAGAAGTGTGTAAAAAATCTCTGTGATTTACTTCAAGTTTAACCTTAAATGTACAGTGGAAAGGAAAATGATTCTCTATAAGGAAAGCATTCTAACTGTATGTGATATATGTAAGTTTTATTGTCTTTCTATATAATCTAATCTTCATGATAGCACATATAATTGTATGTCAAAGAATGGTTCAAAGCAAAAACAACCATAAGAGCAAAACTTCAAAAAGGCCTAGAACTAAAAGCAATGAAGACAATGACCATGTAAACAAACTTTACATAAACGATGCTTTAACAAGAAGAATTTGTGAATAAACCGAGGAGTTAGAAAAAAGAACCAAAACATTTGTGGTGGTATAGCACTGTATTTAAAACCAGAGTTTGAACAATACTATCACGTAGTTTAAACTATAGATATTGGAATTCTTGTAACAAAAATTTATAAAGAGTTACTGAAATCTGGCAGATTTCTCTACAACATATTTTTGGTATATATACCCCCTGAACACTCCAAAGTATTTAAAGATATAGATGAAAATTTTTTCGATATCATAGAAGATTTGATAAGTGAATATTCCAAATATGCTGACGTTATGTTTTGGTGATTTTAACGGCAGAACTGGAGAAATATCCGATGTTCTTTACAATGACTTAGAATCATATGTTCAAATTGACAATAATCAATGTTGTAATAATGTTGATAAATCTGAAATACGTCCAAAGGTTTCCAAAGATAGAATAGTAAATAGACGGGGTAAATGTATTTTGAATTTAAGAAAATCAATAAACTTCATGATTGCAAATGGTAGATTTGGGTATGACATTGACATTCTGCTCTAAATTGGGCCAGAGTGTCATTGATTATTTGCTTATTCCAAATTCATTCCAAAATCATTTTACCACCAAATATTTTCAGATCACGAACCAATTACTTTTATGACTGAATTAGAGGTCAATAAAGTGATTGAAAATGAATCAATACCCAAAAACAGTTACTTTTTACTAATTGGGATTCAGAAAAATTTGGTTTATTCCATTCCCAAATAAGTTTAACAGAAAAAAAATGTATATAAAAATTCTATATAACGAAACTCGAAATAAATATAATTGGTTTAAAAAGGTTAAGAAATACAAATATAGAAAGAATTTCTAACTTAAAAGTATGTAATTTAACCAAAAATAACTAGTTTTGGTCCTACTTTAAGAGCTCTACTAGTAAAACTAAATCTAAACTTGAAACAAAAGACTTATACGAACACTTTAAGGGTATACTGGGTTAAGCATCTACATCACTGATGAAGAAATTCTAAAATCAAGCGAAAAATTAAAACGTGGTAAAAGTTGAGGCAAAAATGATCTTCCACTAGATTTTTTCATTGGTGGTGCGACACTGTTAATACCCCTTCTATTAAAAATATTTAATTATATTCTGGATAATAATGATTACCCTAAATCATGGTTTAAAGGGATACTAATACCTATTCCTAAAAAGGGTAATCTTGATAATCCTGATAACTCCAGGGTTATAAATTGATAAAATATTCAAATACCATAAATTCTAGATTATATTAACTGGGTTGAAGAAAATGATATGATTCCAATATTTCAGTTTGGATTCATAAGGGGTAAAAGCACAATAGATGCCATCTTTATCTTACATGGAAAAATCTCTTCTGTCTTAAATGATAACGGAAAGTTATATTGTGCCTTCATTTGATAGACGACTTTTTGAACTAACCAAAATAGGAATTATTCAGATTTAAAAATATGCATCCCGCATAATGTCCAAGTTTGTACATGATCGGTCACTCATTGGACTTCTGCTGGTAATTCTCTTTTAATTTAGCTAATTATTAATTAATTATGGACATGTGAGACAAACTGGTATTTAGAGTCATTAGAGCACCTCTACTTTCTATTCATATAATAAAATAAGAGAACCCATCTTTAACAGTTATCTTGGAGTGAAGCATCATGTATGATATAAATGATTTTATGCATACTGGATTTTCATCTGACATAGTTAGATTCAATAGTTATCTTTTATATATTATTTTATTTGCGGATGACACTGTTATATTTGAAAGTCAGAATCTATGATGAAGAAACTTTTGAAAAAATTTCAGTCATACTGCAATACTTTGAATTTGGAAATAAATGTGGATATAATAAAGGTAGATGTTTTCCGCACAGGCAACTCTAAGTAGACTTTCAGATCAAGGTCTGAAGGCATTGGCCTCAATTCATTAGTTTCACCAGTATTGAACTATGGTTGCGAAGTATGGGGTTTTGTCGATTCACCTTCTAATCAAATTAATTTCAACTTATCTTCATTTTCACTAATAAAACGAAAACTTATTAATAAATCATGATATCAGGATGTTGAAAATTCCAATAAATTACATTTCTACTGACTTTGATAGACCTGATGATGAAATTCTTAACCTTTTAGATATATGCCTTAGACGGAATGATTTTATATTTACTGACCTCAGGAACTACCATGGGTAAAGGGTTCATATGCTATGAATTTCGGGAATATTTCAACAATCTCAACTCTTACCACCCTTCTGTAAAATTAACTGCAAATCTTAGCAAAAATAGCATTGACTTTTTAGATACAACAGTTTTTAAAGATACCAATTTTCCTGAAACCAATAAATTTGATATCAAAGTACTTTATATAGAAACCTATATCCACCAACACCAGCATAATTAAATCTTAAATTTTACGCTTTTACTGAATTTGTACACGATCTAGTGACTTTGAGAATACATGGTCTTTGATTTCAGAAAATTACATGAAAGGGGCTATTTTAAGCGATATCTCAGAAGTATTAAAAGCTCTACTGTAGCTGAAATACGTGCAAAAGAAAGTATTGTGAATTTAAATTAATACCTCCCTTTGAATATCGCTATTGTCTATTGTTCCGATTTTGATCCAAACATCCCAAGGGGAATTTCTTTTCTGCTCATTTCAGATTATCTAGAGTTTAAAGTGTACAGAACACGGATTTACGAACATTTAATTATAAACATACATTTTTTTTTTCAAATGAAAGAACTTAGAACTTTTAAGTCCTGTGCCTTTGCTTTCATAGCTTTTTCATTAGAACAAAGTTACAACCTTTACTCCCTCGTCCAGGCCTAATTTTCATAAATACAGATTCAATATTTCATACACAACAGAATAAGTCACTGGTTTGCCTCAAATACGTCTACTTTCAGAGACAGTCCTGAATATATATCCTTTTGATAATAAAGTTAAAAAAAATGCCTACACACAACATTTAGAAAATTAGCGGACAAACGACATTTTTTAATTACAAACATATTATGACTTTCCATTATTAATTGCTACCTTTATACTTTTCAGTGAATTGTTTGCATAGATATAAGAAAAAAATATACTGGAAGCATTAATTTTTAATTTTTTTAGTTCTACCTGTCCAAATTATTTTGTTTTAAAAGTCGTAAACAAAACTTTAATTGTATAATTGAGACGAACCATCAGTTTCAGACATCGAAAATACTGATCCTAATAGGTGAGACAGGTTGGTAACTCATACATCTGTGATGTCTTCTTCTTATAATATAACTCTATGAGACAGACTTACAGAAATTATAATGACAATATATCCTCAAAATCCTGTTGCGTGAGTAAATTTACCTTCTGCCCAGGATGGAAGTTTCACATCTCCGACAGCTTGACCATTCTGTCTGAATCCGAAATCAACAATCTGCAAGACATATTTAGAATAAATGTATCATTAACAAATGAAAGTTTTTAGCTAATTTATACAGGTCAAGGCATGCATGTGCAACTTATCTTCATTCTTTGTGCAAGGATGGAAAATTAACGAAAACTAACTGGTTAACTAACGAAACAATATACAAGATGCCTATCCACACAGCAGGTAAATCAAGTATGTGTATAATCCAATTCTAAATATGATGGAAATATTGAATTTATGATGTGTGCATGCGCATTACCAACTTTCTTATTTCTTATCTGAATTTCATCAAACTTGGTATATAAGTGTTTAATATAATTCTAAATTTTTGGTGTGCCCATGCGCATTACCATCTTTCTTATTTCTTATCCGAATTTCTTCAAACTTGGTATGTATGTGTATAATATGATGGAAATATTGTATTTTTGTTGTGTGCATGCGCATTACCAACTTTATTATTTCTTATACGAATTTCATCAAAGTTGGTCTTTATTAATTGACAAACATTCTTTTATTCCAAGTCAATATACTTGATGCAGAAAAGTATTTAAATCAATGTAATTGCAATAGACCATCTTAGTATGTACCTGAATGTCGTAACACGCCCTGCATCAGTACTGTTAATAGAACATTTATTTTTTTTTTTTTTCATCCCAGGAGCTTAGTTCTTGGAAACAGCAACAGGTATGGCAAAAAAGATTTCACCATGTTTTATAACTTGTGGAGAATTGTTGAATGAATTTTCTGAACAACATGAAGCAACGGAAAATGGACTCTAGAGGGCATGTTTCTCAGTGATTTTGATCGGGTTTCTATCATTGTATTTCTTGTAACAAAGGGCAAATGATAGCAGTTAAAACATTTTGATTTTCGAAAAATTCGTTCGATACTTGTTATTTCCGAAATTAATCAAAAAATACTATTTCGATTGTTATTTGGCAGATTGTCTAGAAACTTACATGGAATAAAAGCACACATTCAAAAATTCATCATTCCAGTTTCAATGTTTGTACTTCTGGTGGAATAGATTTATCTCAAAAATAACATATGTATTATATTACCACACTTAATACCTTGTGACCTTCAAATCTCATGACCTTAAGTTTCATATGGCCGAAAGTTTAAGGTAACATCTATCCATTGGTAGTTTCATTTTTCGTTTCCAGCGTTAACTTTTGGTTTTATAGGCGATTGAAACTTGTGAAATTTTCCTTTAACGAGCTCTAGCAGCGACCATATCAACGTTTGAACAACAATTCTTACAGAAACATAATCTACACATCCAGAGCTTTTTAACATGCATACCTTACATTCAAATTCAAAACCCCATTCACTTAACCCTTTCAGACTACAGTTTTTCCATGTAATCTTTAGTTGAGGAATACACTTTATTTTAGAAAACAATCAAAGTCAGGGAAGCATATACAAATCTGCCAGTGGTATTTTAAAATACCATAAACCCCAAAACCAATGGATTTTTTGAAAGACCATATTTGACTGTTTGCAAAAACAATGTGATCTTCAATGAATTACCACAATAAGATTGCTGTTGTTACCACGAAAACAGGGTGGATTTTGAATAAAAGAGACAAAACACAGTATTCCAATTTAAAAATCAAAATTTTCTCTTTCAATAATATTGCAAGATCTCTAAACCTTTTTAACATTATAATTAACAATTAAAATCAACAATTAACAAAGATTTTTACATGTATCAAGTAATATATTTGTATAATCCTCTTCTTCAACAAATACAATTATAACATAACAATTATAAATATCACAGAAAGGTAGTCTTTATTGTGACAAAATTTACTTAAAGATAGTGGACCACAGCCATATACGCCCACCATGGCATGCGGATGGTAAAAACGAAACATCCATTTTAAGTTTCATCAAAATCGGTTGAAAACTAAGAGAGTAATAGCATATTCAAGATTTTGGGGCATGGGAAATAACTCTGCTTCTAATGGTCGAAAATAGCTCAAATTTGAACTTGATATTTGTTTCATGAATATGTATGTACATACCGAATTTCATTTGATTCCTTCTAACACTCTAGTTTTTAGAGTGTTTACGAGCAATTGATGTTGATAGAAACTCTTACTGTATAGAAGTTAAAGGGCCATAACTCCTCAAAACTGACGTAAGAGGCCTAAATCTTGAAAAAGCCTTAAATTCAATCAGAAGTAAACTAAACTTTCTCAAACCTTTCGATTTAGATCCAATAACATCCATTTTAAGTTTCATCAAAATCGGTTGAAAACTAAGCGAGTAATAGCATATTCAAGATTTTGGGACAAGGGCAATAACTCAGTAGTATAAGAGTATATAGATAGGGAGCACTTTTTATAATTTAAAGAAAAAAAGTCACTTTAAAACGTCAAAAAGTGATTTTTTTTTTTATAAATTATAATCCCTCATTTCCTCAGAAGCGCAAGCTCTTGGATCTGTAGCAAAAGCAGGAGTAAATATGAGCGAAACAGTGAAAAGATCTAAGTTAAAAGAATTACAACATATAAGAGAAATGCGAAATAAAAGATTAGAAAACAAAAAAGGCAATGGTTTTAAAATTATTGGATAAAAATGTCCATGATAATTGCTCAAACTCCTAAAACTTATTTCGGTTCTGACATTAAAAAATCATTAGGTTCTCTTCCCGGATTTCCATGGGCAAAATACCCCGGAGAAAAACATCTTCCCGGTCATAATTACACTGGTCCAGGTACAAGGTTAGATCTGCGATTAGACCAAAATGATAAACCAAACCAGGTGAAGAACCTGTCAATAGAGTTGAC
Source organism: Lottia gigantea (assembly GCF_000327385.1). Taxonomy (NCBI): domain Eukaryota; kingdom Metazoa; phylum Mollusca; class Gastropoda; family Lottiidae; genus Lottia; species Lottia gigantea. Next base: position 426,201 of record NW_008709073.1, read on the forward strand.
CCGCTGCACTTAAACACGACATATTATACAGAAATAAAGACATAACAAAAAAATGATAATCGAACTTGAAAATATTCCAAATCCAACTTTCAAAGAGAGAATTCAAAGAGCATTAATCATTAAACTCTTGAAAGCAAAGATGAAAATGGGTATGGACTGATGAATGGGAAGTAACACTGTTTTTTATTTACTTCAAAGTAAAATACCAACCAGTTTATACACGGTTAGGTTTTCTAGAGTATTATTGATTTAATAATTACCTTCAATGCCCGGTAACAATCAGTCGTCTAGACTATTGTTGACTGGATATACGTCACTAAGTAACAGATGGTTGTATAACATATAACATTCTGCCTATGCCACGTCCGCATAGACAGACTAAACTCTCAACTATTAACACTGTCTCAATTTTGTTACGCTGGAAGAATAGGAATCTAATCATACAAAATCAAGGTATGTTCTTTGTTTGATTTAATCATAAGACTAGAGGGTGGATTAAGATTATTTGTTGTTTTTCAAAATATCAATTTTGTTCTATTCCAGACACAAGTTTAATAGATGTCAAAATTTCATATCACGAAGAATATTTAAACCATCGCAGGCAGTGGGGGATATAAAGAGGACAAGAATTTTACCAAACTCTGTGACAAATATCCGAGGTTTCAAAATTGTTGATACAGATTTCGAAAATAGAACAAGTGTTGAAGAACAAGCATTTTCGAAAAGGATAAAATATGTGACGTATATCTAGCGATACTATAGGAGTGGTCGTAACCCTTGACCCTTGAACTATGACTACCAATAGTGTCACAGGGGAGATAACTCTGAAGTATATCTAGCGATTCTACAGGAGCAGTCGTAACCCCTTAACCCTTGAACTATGACTGGCAATAGTGTAAGAGGGGAGATAACTCTGAAATATATCTAGTAGAAGTGTATATCAATATACATGTAATTGTTTATGTTTTAAATTTCCTTGTATTTATTAAAACTTACTTTGGTTTTTTGTTATTCTTCTTGCATTTCCATGGGGGGTAAATGGTTTCAAATAATAGGGTAAAACCTATCTTTAAAAATGGCAGAAAAAAATTACAGATTAGATCCGATCTTTCAATTATATGATCCAATTCGTTATTCGTTTAATAAGAAAAAAGAGGATTACATTATCATATCACCAACCGTTGGCTCTAGGTCTGAACTTAATGATGGAGGTAGGGTCACTTTCGAGATTAATTCATTATCGAATTTGTTGCTTCTGTCTGATGCCTATTTCAGATGCGATTTCAAAATCAAAGACGGAACTCCTAATGAGAATCGTGTACCACCACAACGTTAGAAAAGAGTTTTAAAAGAACCGGTAAGAAATGTTCCAAATGATGCAAATGAAGATAGAATGAGAGCTATTGCTCAAAACATAATAGAAAGAGTAGGACGAGCAGGTAATCATGGATTTGAAAAACGAGTACTTAGTACAATAATGTTGGAACACAGAAAAGTTTCCATAGGGTTACCATATAAAATTCATCTACAAAGAGAAATCAATGATGATAAGATATTCTTTGGAGGGAATGCTTCAGATGCAAAATTAGAAATATCGAATCTCCAACTTTACATACCCGTAATAACACCATCAATTGAAGTAGAAACGAGAATATTCAACTCATTAACTAAAGATATAGAAATAGCATTTCTTTGTCGCAATACAATAGGTAGCATAAGTTTAACTGGAGAATCCACTACATGGCCAATCACTAACACTATTAAACCAGCAAGATATTTAATGGTTGGCTTCAAGAACTTACCAGATTCTCAAACGAATAACAATAATATTTTTAGAGCAGCAATGAACCAAACTCAAGATCCTATAATCCGTAAAGTTCAAGTAAGATTAAACAACGATAATTATCCTAACCAACCTTTAACAAATAATCCAACCACGAAGGATTATAATGAATTGTATAGAAACTATAAAAACATGTGTGAATTATTTGGAAATTCACCTCAGTTTGAATATCACCCAATCTTCTGTTTTGATCTATCAGCTCATCAAGAAGATCTTTTCAAAACAGGGGTGAATATAAATATTTATATTGAAAAATCACAAGGAAATGTAACAGGTTATTGTTTATTATTAGAAGAAGCAAAACATTCAATTAAAATATCCGACAGACGGATGATTCGTATAGAATAATCATTTAAATTACCCTCTTAAAAATGAAACCAGAAACTTTAGTAAAAAGAATAATAGAAGCTATCGAAACGGAATCACCAACTACAATAACATTCAATGGCAAAAGGATTAAAATATCTAAAAAAATTATTGATAAATATAAACATTGTAAAGTCCGTGATGATATAGATTTGGAAAGAATTGACAAGAGTGTAAAGGAAGGTGGATTTTTACCTTTCCTACCTTTAATATTTACTGGTCTGGCCGCAGCAGGTGCGACAGCTGGTGTGGCGGCAGGGATAACACAAGCCATCTACGCCAAGAAAGCAGCTGATGCTGAAAAAAGTGAAAAACGTAGACATAATATGGAAATGGAAAAAATAGCTCAAGGTTCGGAAGTAGCAGATATATTAGGGACAGTTAAAGAATTTGGAAATCGATTTAGTGAAGAAACCAAGAAAACAGTTAAAGAGGGATTAAGTAATCTAATAGATAAAATCGACACAGGAGAAACGAAGGTCAAATGTAAGGGTAATGCTATATTTTTTAAAAACAAACATTCTGGAGAGGGAATCTTTCTTTCAAAGTATAAAGGAGAAGGAGTGATTTTTGGAACAAAAATATGGAATAAAAAATGGGAAAGAAATTTAATCATTCAGAAATATTTCCTAGTAATCCAATGCTCATGTTTATATGCGGTAGCTCAGGTTCTGGGAAAACTTATCTGACCTTTAACATGTTGACAACACCAAAACTTTTAGATTTCGATTCATTATATATCTACACACCAACACCAGAGCAATCATATTATCAATTCCTCAAAGCTTTAGAATATATACCAAAGAAAGACGTTCAAGACATATTTAAATATCATGAAGACAATGACGAGATAGAAATAAAAGATATCTTAGATACATATATAAAAGAAAAGAATCCATCTTTCTATCCAACGGATATAAAAGTTTTTCTTACGAAAAATGTTAATGATTTAGATTTGTCTAAAATTGATAGTGAGCGAAAGCACTCAATAGTGTAGCACAAAGAAATCAAGCTGTTCAATAAGAATTCTTCACAAAGGAAAGAAATCACAACTGTCACTGCATATACCAATCCCAATCTTTCTACGGTATGGATGCAATGTTCATTCGAAAAAATGCAAATTGTTTTTGATTATTCGAATTGAACGACAAAGATTTATCTCAAATTATTCAGTCAATTAATCACGGAATGGATAGAGATACATTCAAAAAGGATTGTTAAGCGCAATGGAGAAACCCAGATGATCATGGATATATATTTGTAATACTAGAAAACCTGCAGGTGAAAGAGTTATGACAGATATATGTTAATTTCATTTCTTTAAAAATG
>NW_008709073.1:433579-435102 GCF_000327385.1 Lottia gigantea
CCATATTTTATCCTTTTCCAAACGCTTGTTCTTCAGCACTTGTTCTATTTTCGAAATCTGTATCAACAATTTTGAAACCTTGGATATTTGTCACAGAGTTTGGTAGTATCCCCCGCTGCTTGCGTTTAAATATTCCTGGTAGAATCGCTAGATATACTTCAGTTATCTCCCCTCTTACACTATTGCCAGTCATAGCTCAAGGGTCAAGGGTTACAACCGCTCCTATTAGAATCTCTAGATATACTTCATAGTTCAAGGGTCACGACCGCTCCTAGTAGAATCGCTAGATATACTTCAGAGTTATCTCCTCTCTTACACTACTGGTAGTCATAGTTCAAGGGTCAAGGGTTACGACCGCTCCTATTAGAATCGCTAATTATACGTCACATATTTTATCCTTTTCCAAAACGCTTGTTCTTCAGCACTTGTTCTATTTTCGAAATCTGTATCAACAATTTTGAAACCTTGGATATTTGTCACAGAGTTTGGTAGTATCCCCCGCTGCCTGCGTTTAAATATTCTTCGTGATATGAAATTTTGGCATCTATTAAACTTTTGTTAGAAATAAAACAAAATTGATATTTTGAAAACAACAAATAACATATCATCTTAATTCCACCGTCTCGTCTTATGATTAAATTTAACAAAGAACATACCTTGATTTTGTATGATTAAATTCCTAATCTTCCAGCGTAACAAAATTGAGACAGTGTTAATAGTTGAAGTTTAGTCTGTCTATGCCGACGTGGCATGGGTGGAATGTTATATGTTAATATAACCATCCGTTACTTAGTGGCGTATATCCAATCAATAATAGTCTAGACGACTGATTGTTACCAGGCGTTGAAGGAAATTATTAAATCGATAATACTCTAGAAAAACTAACCGTGTATAAACTGATTGGCATTTTACTTTGAAGTAAACAAAAAACAGTGTTACCTCCCATTAATCAGTTAAGTTTCTAAACTCTTTATGTATTTCATCTGCTATTCCCATACCCATTTAAGAGCTTATAGATAGGGGGCACTTTTTATAATTAAAAAAAGTGCCCCCATCTATAAGCTCTTATACTACTATTACGAGCTAGAAATTGAACGCGTTATCAAGAGCAACGGTAATAACTCATACTAAATATTTTTCGATTTTTCTGATTTTCAATAGGGCTCATCCTTGGGTAATAACAAACACTCATGCCAAGTTTCATCAAAATCCATCAAGAATTGTCCCTTTTACTTCTAGAGTGTTTACAAGCTAAAACTTGAACGCGTTTTCAAGAACAAGGGCAATAACTATACTAAATATTTTTCAATTCTTCTGATTTTCAAAAGGGTTCATCCTTGGGTGATTACGAATATCACACCAAGTTTCATCAAAATCCGTCAAGAATTGTGCCTTCTAGAGTGGTTACGAGCCAAAAATTGAACGCGTTTTCAAGATTGAACGCGTTTTCAAGAGCAAGGGCAATAACTCATACTAAATATTTTTCGATTTTTCTGATTTTCAATAGGGTTCATCCTTCGGGG
>NW_008709073.1:435152-458002 GCF_000327385.1 Lottia gigantea
TTTCAATAGGGTCATCCTTCGGTGATAAAAAACACTCATGCCAAGTTCGTCAAAATCCGTCAAGAATGTCCCTTCTAGAGTGTTTACAAGCTAAAACTTGAACGCGTTTTCAAGAACAAGGGCAATAACTCATACTAAATATTTTTCGATTCTTCTGATTTTCGAAAGGGTTCATCCTTGGATGATTATGAACATTCATGCCAAGTTCCATCAAAATCTATCAAGAATTGTGCCTTCTAGAGTGATTACGAGCTAAAAATTGAACGCGTTTTCAAGAGCAAAGGCAATAACTCATACTAAATATTTTTCGATTTTTCTGATTTTCAATAGGTTTTATCCTTATGTCAAGTTTCGTCAAAATCCATCAAGAATTGTGCAAGCAAAAAAATTGAACGTGTTTTCAAGAACAAGGGCAATAACTCATGCTAAATATTTTTCGATTCTTCTGATTTTCAATAGGGTTCATCCTTGGGTGATTACGAACACACATACCAAGTTTTGTCAAAATCTGTCAAGAATTGTGTCTTGAAGAGTGTTTACGAGCTATTGTGGACGGACGGACGGACATGGGTGACGGCAATATCACCCCCCATTTCATGTGGGCGTATAAAAATTAGTCAAATATACTAAAATGCAGATTAATCTTAACAATTTGCTATTTTTACACTATATTATAAATATCTAATTAGATATTCATTGTAATTATGGAATATAGAAACTTTTGTCTTTGTTTCTCTGGTAACATTTTGAAAATATCGAAAATAGTTCATATCAAGATGGCAATTTTGAATTTAAAAAAAATGAATGTTTTAATTTATCACTAAATTTGCTTCCTTTTTTTAATTTGTAACATTTGGAACTCTTCAAGCTAATATTTAAACAAATCTGTTGCCATAGTTTCCTGCAGATTTCCAAAGATAAGCCACTTAAAAGTTCAATGCAAGAAAAATATACAGAATTCAATCCAAATAGATGGAATTCAATGTTAATTTGAGTAAAAACACTATCTTACAAATTCAAACTCACATATTGATTTTTATAAGAATTAAGCTAGAATTAAATAAAATTTTCTCTTAGTTTATACAAATTACTAGTACATTTAAATAAGTGTGAGAGTAAATTGTGTGCTAAGCTTCATTTTAGCATATAAGCATATTTTATAATAGTTCATGATTATTCTATAATATAATTCATATTTCAAAACTTGCTTCAAACTTCAACATTACTTTTACAGCACTTTGAAAATACATTCGTATAAGAATCACAAATTTGCAAAATATGACAAGGCTATGTTAGTCATGCATGAAAATTTATCTATTGGTAGATACCTAATACTTATTCATCTGTCACTTTTCTCTATTTTGATTTTACTGGATCATCAAATTTATAATGGGCCATATAATGATAACAATGGAAACACGGATGGGCACACATTCTGACCTTAAACACAGAACATCCAAAAGTTGTGTGTCAAATTTAAAAGGTGAATGGTCTTACTTGCGATTAAAATGTAAATCTGGGTTTGCAACAGGGCCAGTTGACGGATGACCTTGATGCGACGTGTCAATCCAATCAATCCATCAATAACTTTGACAAAAAAATCTTTCTGGCAAAGTTTAGAACTAATATTAATCTTATTATGCAAAAGAAATGCCTGGATCGAGTATCTTTCCAAGTCACTGTCAAAATATTTCCCTTCATTCGCTTTAAACTTTCCCAACTTCAACTTCTTAACTTTTTCACATTTTGGTTTCATATCACTCGGTAACCCTTTCCGATTAGAATTAACTGTTCCACAAGATAAAGTTCTACTGGATTCCAAAACTTCCATTAATTCAATGCTGATATATAATTATCCATGAATAAAATATGTCCTTTATGTAAATAAGGCTCAGCAATATCTAAAAGTCTGTGTGGTTTTAGAAAAATTGTCTCATCACGCTTTCCAGTGTATGTAATAATATTCAAAACATATCCAGTGTTAGATTCTGCAAGTATGAACAGTTTTAGTCCCCATTTCACAGGTTTTATGTTGATGTACTGCTTCATTTTCAAACGACCTTTGAACTTCAGCATTGTTTCATCGACAGCCAATTCTCGTGATGGTTGATAAATTTCTGGAGGGTTTACCAAATACTGTAATATGTGTTCAACTTTCCAAAGTTTATCACTTTTGTCAACGGTGTTGAAGGTAAGCTAAAATCTGTAAAAAATGTCTTCTGAACAATTCCGGATGCCAAAACAAGGCCAATCCATGCCTTGAACTTTCTTATTAATAATCGGAATTTCGTGAAACTTGGTATGTATGTGTATAATCATATTCTAAATTTGCTTGAAATATTGAATTTTTGTTGTGTGCATGCCCATTACCAACTTTCTTATTTCCTATTTAAATTTAATCAAACTTGGTATGTATGTGTATAATGACATTCTGAACTTTATGGAAATACTAAATTTTGGTGTGCGCATGCGAATTACCAATTTTTTTTATTTCTTATCCAAATTTCACCAAACTTGGTATGTATGTGTATATTTAAAGTCTCAAATTGATGAAAATATTTAATTTGTGTTATGCTCATGCACAATACCAGCTTCCTTATTTATTACCATAATTTCATAAAATTTTGTATGAATCGCATTACCCAATTTCTTATCCAAATTTCTGTCCATTTTCGTATGTACATTAATGTTGTAACACACCCTGCATCAGTACTGTTAAGGAAACAGTTCTAGTTGTTTTATCATGGGACTTTGCTACCGCAGTTTGTTATCGAAATTTACACACCTTCCTGAGCCTGGACTGTAGTAGCTACAGCAACTATTAACTTTCCTAGACCTTCTGTAGTGGGGACGTGTTGCATAAATATATTTTGGAACATCTTCGCAAATCCGAAAGTGCCACAGTTCAACATGTGCAAAAAGTCGAAAATCGGCTCTAGAAGGTGCATATTTGCGTCGATTTTCTGCGTATTTTCATTTTTAGAATGTGTCTGTAATTTCTGATCTGATAGCACTTGCAGAATTACGAACTTCGAAAATTTGTCGCTCACTTTTTTCGATTAAATTTTGCAATTTTTTTGCAACTTTTATACTTTTGCATCAATTGATCTGATATTTAAAATGCAAAGAGACATCACTAAAGTAAATAATATGGTACAGTCAAATATTTAACTTTATTTCCGGGTTTAAACAGGGAATCAATTGAAAGTACAATCTACTTCTGGTCAAATAACTTCTGGTGTAATTGAAATAGGTCAACGGAATTTATGCTAATCGTAAGTAAATGCTATTACAAAAAAACGGAGAAAAAAAAATCCAGATCGGAAGTGATACTTCGGCCTTTGTGTTAACAGCTCAGTTGTTTCAGCTTTATAGTTCCAAAAAAGGAACGGGTTTTAACATTTGGATATTTGCATTTTTCGATTTTGACCTTTGTTGACTTCTGTTAACCTATATCTTTTGACCTGTATGATGTAGAAGATTGAAATTTGGAACATAACATCATATTTTGAATATCAATAACCTATGCAAAAGAAATTGAGGTGGGCGTGGCACATGCGGGTTAAATTACTCATTATTGACATTTTGGCAAGGGACATAACTCGTAACTAAGTATACATTTGCATACAATTACCTCATGCTTTGAGCCACTTTGTCTTAGAAGTTGTTGTTGTTTTCGCTTCATACTTTAAAAAAGGGAACAGGTTTTGCAAATTCAAAATTTTCAATTTTTGACCTTGACCTTTGTTGACCTTGACCTTTGAAGGATTAAACGTCATTGGCATTGGCTATCTATTTATACTTTTACATTTTCTGTCCTATGTCTACTTCCGGGTTTTATAGCCGTGTGCAATTTGAAACTTTGATGACTTATATCTCTTGATCTTGAACTTTTTAGACCTTCTCCTTTACAAGATCAAAGGTCATTGGCCTTGGCTATCTGCTTATCCTTTCAGTTGTGAGGTCTGTCATCTACTTCCAGTATTAGAATCTTTTAAATAATGAAAATTTCTCAACTTTACACTTTGAACTGTTGCACTTGAACTAATTGTTGTTGAAGGTTGATTTTTTCATTGCTATATTTGCCACGTGTGGCTCTAGTTTTATTTGAAATAACTATTTAAGTCAAATAATTCAATCGATAATCCATGGTATGCAGAAAGATGACATAAAAACACTTAGTAAAAAACAATGAAACAATCCTGATGACATTTATTAATACAAGAAAACCAGCAGGACAAAAAGTTATGAAAAATATTTGTGTTTAATATTAAGAAATGTCTGGTGAAAAGTCAAAAACTGATTGGAATAAAATATTCAAAAGAAATAAAGAATATATCAAAACTAGAAATCAAATGAAATTTAAAATTGAAAATGGGATTGGATGAAAACTTTATTTAGTCCAATTTTGCGCAACTAATTATTTTTTCTAGAGATATCAAAATCAAGCCAATCAGATTTAACCCTGAGGCTCCATTTTCCATCAATATGCAGGTTGATCTGTTTCTTCTGTGTTGGATTTTTTTTATTCTAATATGTCTAAATGAACAATTCTAGCTAATTGCAAAAAGAAATTTTCAATTATCTTCAAAATTCTGGAATTAAAAATTTCAATTTTACAAGCAAATAACATCAAAACCAGAAGTGATATCGAAAATTAATTTTAGTTTGCTATCATATATATATACCATATAGAACCAAATTTTATTTTAACAATTGCAACAGAAGTGACTCAACATCGCAAGAACCTCGAAACTCTGGTGATACAGTACATTTTTATACGCCCACATGAATATGTGGTCGTATATTGTCGTTGCCCCTCTCCGTCGGTCCATCCGTCAACATTTCTTGTGAGCATTATAGAGACTACAGTTTTTAAATGATTTTGATAAAACTTGGTGTGATGCTTTAGATTGATAAGACCTCGTCAAGTTCGAATCATATTTTCGATGAATGGTTTTTGAGATATTGCCCTTGACTTAGAACGCCTTGAAATTTGTTAAAAATTGTTCGTGAGCAGGATTGAAGCTACAGTTTTCATCTGATTCTGATGAAACTTGGTGTGATCATTGGAATTGATAAGATCTCGGACAAGTTCTAACTTGACGCATTTTCAATGAACGGTTTTTTAGTTATTGCCCTTGACTTTGTTAAAACGCGTGGAAATTTGTTAAAAATAGTTTGTGAGCAGGATTGAAGCTACAGTTTTCATCCGATTCTGATGAAACTTGGCATAATCATTGGAATTGATAAGATATCGGACAAGTTCTAACTTGAGGCATTTGCGATGAATGGTTTTTGAGTTATTGCCCTTGACTTTGTTAAAACGCTTCGAAATTTGTTAAAAATAGTTCGTGAGCAGGATTGAAGCTACAGTTTTCAACTGATTCTGATGAAACTTGGTGTGATCATTGAAATTGATAAGATCTCGGACAAGTTTTAACTGGTTTTTGAGTTACTGCCCTTGACTTTGTTAAAAGTTTGTTCGTGAACACAATAGAAGCTACAGTTTTCAACCAAATTTGATCAAACTTGTTATGATCATTGGAATTGATAAGATCTCGGACATGTTCTAACTTAAGGCATTTTCAATGAACGCTTTCGGAGTTATTGCCATTGACTTTGTAAAACGCTTCAAAATTAGTTTGTGAGCACAATAGAAGCTACAGTTTTCAACCGATTTTGATGAAAATCAGTGTGACCAATGGAATTAATAAGATCTCGGACAAGTTCTAACTTGAGATATTTTTGATGAACTTTTTTCGAGTTATTGCCCTTGACTTTGTAGACATGCGTCAAAAGTTGTTTTTTGCCCTTGATTAGAGCTGTGTGATTTAATTGTTTATTTTATTTGGGTTATTCATATTGATTTTAAAAAATTTTGTGGAATTACTCAGCATAAATAACTAGCATATATATGTGTAATTGAATTCAAACTAATAAAATTTTTTCAATATGAGAAAATTCGTACCTTAGGCACTAAAGACTGTTTATCATTTCTGACAGCTGCCAGTGGGCGTATGTTACCTTGCCTCGCAAGCTATCTTATTATCTGACGCAATTCTTTCTCGGAAAACGTTTCATACCTAAAATTGCCTGTGGCACATTTCACGCATCTTTTTTGTCTAATATCAGGTGCTACTGTATTCCTCAAATAAAAAATTTCTTTCAATAACTCTCTCTGATCCAATCTTTCCAGAAGTGGTATAGTTGAAGATGTTACTGGCCCACCGTGTCTTTTGCAAGTTTCAAGAGCCTGAAGCATTTTGATATTCTTTTTTAATTTCAATTCTTCTTTCTTCTTTAATGCCATATCCTTGCTTGCTCTTACAGTAGATAGAAACTCCTCCAGCTGTTTTACCTTCTGGACAGTTTCTGATCCCCAATTCCATCTAATTTTCTTGTCTTTATCTGCTAGATCAACAAATTGAGAATTACACAAAAGACCATTGGAAGAAACAATATTCATTCTAGAATGAGTGGTTATTGTTGTCATTCCACCAGCAAATCTGATTCTGTTATCTAATTTCCCAAGTTGTGATTCACATCCAAGATTAGTTAATGGTGCATATTTTAATTTGTCCAGGTCTAAAATCAACAGTAATTCATTTGCTTCTGCTTCTGGTTTGAAAAAGTCCATTTCATACAACTGGCGCTGCTGCATTTCAATTATTTCATTTATCACGGCTCCAATCAATCTACCTTTTCCAGTTTCTGCTCTGGAGAGATTCTTCTGATGCAACTCCAGACTTTGTAATTGGCTTTGAAAGAAAACTCGAACTTGCTCCCAACTTCGTCTTCGGGCATAATCCTTCCAATTAAATCCATTAAGGGAAATATTAACAAGTCACCAATTGCAGAATATACTTCAGTACAGCATTTAAACCAGGTGTTATACCGTATAAATCATTTGTGGTGACTTTATACGAAGCTAGGCAATGGACCATACACCTCATCAGCTGTTCATTCATGCACCTGTAACACCTGTAATCCTTACTTGAGGGAACATAGCAGGATCATTCTTCAATAACTTAACTTAAATCATTGTCTTCAATGTCATCAATATCACCCATTGCTTTTTCAATCTCCACTCTGTTCAGATCAGCTTGTAGAAAAGTATTAGTAGTATATGTCTTTTCGGATATGACGCATTTCACTTCTGCGCATGCGCAGCTTTTTCAATGCGTCATATCCGAAAAGACACAACTGCTAAAATGTATTATAACAGACTCCCCAAAACTGTTAAAATGTATTATAACAGACTTCCCAAACTGTTAAAAATGTATTATAACAGACTCCCCAAACTGTATTATAACAGACTCCATATAAATTACCCAAAACCACAGACAAGAATCACTAATAATAATACAGTATAATATTACCGCATTAAAAATGTCTTTAATTTTAAAACACGAACAAAAAAAATTCGAAGGAGACGGTTTCTTCTCTGCGCTAACATCTCTCATCCCCAAAGTGGCCAATTTTGTCTCAAACAACAAATTTCCTCCTTGTATTAAATCTTTCGTATTAAAAATATATGTTGAACAAATATGTCTTTAATAAATGTCCATCCTCCTAAAACGTATTTCGGTGTGGGAGACATTCAAAATTCATTGGGTTCTCTTCCTGGATTCCCATGGGCAAAATATCCCGGAGAAAAACATCTCCCAGGGCACAATTATACAGGTCCAGGCACTAGGTTAGATCTGCGTTTAGACGAAAATGATATTCCCAAACCAGGGGAAGAACCCGTTAATAGAGTTGACGCAGCAGCGCTCAAACACGACATACTGTACAGAAATAAAGACGTAACATTCAGACACCAAGCAGACAAACAAATGATAGACGAACTCGAAAATATTCCCAATCCCACTTTCAAAGAGAAATTACAGAGGGCTCTTATCATAAAACTCATGAAGGCAAAATTGAAATTGGGTATGGGCATTGCAGACGAGATTCACAAAGAATTTCGAAAAAACAAACATTACCTCAAAGTCAAAGTTTTTGATAAAGATGAAATTTGGTCAGCCGATTTAATCAACATGCCAGTCGAGAGAGGGTATAAGTATTGTTTGACGGTGATCGACATATACACGAGATACGCTTGGGTCTTTCCCTTGAAGAACAAATCGGGTCTGACTGTCAAACAAGCATTCGAAACCATAATGAAACAATCCGACAGACGACCTCTAAAGTTGTCGGTTGATAAAGGAAGCGAATTCTACAACAGAAATGTGAAATCTCTGGGGTTTGAAATTTATAGCACGCATAACGAAGGTAAAGCCGTAGTGATAGAAAGATTCAACAGAACTCTTAAAAGCAAATTATTCAAGAAATTCACGGAATTGAAATCTCAAAAATGGCTTAAAATATTACCAGTTGTTGTCGACGAATACAATAACAAAATACATTCGTCTATAGGTGTGACGCCATCCCAATCCTCTAATAACCCGAATATCATAAAGTCCGTCAACACTCGAAACAACTTTGAAAACGAGATTAGCAATTTGAATATTAAACCCAAATTCAAAGTTGGAGATCGAGTTCGTATTTTTAAATATAAATCATTGTTTCAGAAAGGTTACGTCTGCTATTGGACTAACGAGATATTCATCATTGATAAAGTAAACATCACATCACCTCCCACGTATGAATTGATCGATCAACACAAAGAACAAATCATAGGAAGGTTTTATCAAAATGAACTTCAAAAAACTGACTTTTAAAAATGAATCTCGAAAATGAAGATTTAGATGAAAGGTTAAGAAATTTAGATGTCGACAAGCATTTACGCTCTCTTAAATTAAGATTTTTTAAATTTAAATGTAAATTTATCTTCAAAATATTATTGAATGTGTTTTATCAGAATGTTATACAAGTTTTTTCAAACACAAACTACGTATATATTTCGTCAATTGGGTCTTCAGCAATACTTTCTGCCTACTTCGAAAAACACCTAAAAAAAATCAACTTAAAAAATGAACGCATTTCTCGATAAATACGGAAAAGACACAACCACAAATTTTCAACTTGTGAAATGGGCCAAGGAGTTGAACGTCTCGCCGTTTTATTATTGCATGCGAGATGAAATTGATGAACTGAAATACAAGAAAGGTAAATTTTACGCCATCACAAACATTCGCACGTCGGATCAAAAAGGAGTTCATCACTCTGCTCTACACAAAGATTCTTCGAATAACTTTTATTTCTTTGATTCTTTCGGTCTAGAACCGACAGAAGAGATAACGAAATTGACTAGCAAACCAATCAAATGTTCTACGTTTCAAATTCAAATGCCAGGACAAAAGCTGTGTGGACAGCTGTCGCTTTGGGTTTTATATCGGTTGAGTTTGGGAGAAAAGTTTGAAGAAATTATAATAAATTTTAACTCAATAAAAATGGCAAACAAGTTTGGATTAGGGTCTTTACCTCTAGAATCTAAAAATCCCATGAGTTCTACGGCGTATATAAACAAAGCGAAACCATTTTTCGTGGATCAAATCGGAGACACCTTACAAGGGGATATCGATATGAACAATTTCAAAATAACTAATTTAAAGTTTCCAGGAAACGATAACGATGCCGTGAACAAGAAATATTTACTGGATCAAATAAACGCAATTCAAATAGATAAGAACCATGTTGAAAATAGAATAACTGACGTGAAAAATTCATCAGACGCAATATTAAAAATCTTGTGGACGAACCCAAACTACAACAAGAGTTAACGAGTTTGAAACGTCTTATTCAAGTGGATAAAACAAGTCAGTTGCAAAATTTAATATCTAAATTAGACGAAAAGATTACGAAGGTAAAAATAGACGTCCAACGTTTAATAGACAACCCAAATGTAAACGAGGATAGATTGAAACGAAAACTAACCGTTTTGGAAAGAAAACTTGGCGAATTGCTAGCAGAACTAGACAAGACCGCGGACAAAACCGAATTTGATATCCAATTTGAACGAAAAGATCGCGAAGCAAAAATCAGATGTTCAAGATATAATTAACACACTTCCCACTGACAAAGATACGTTGAAACAACAATTGACTGCTTTGGATACTAAAATCACGGACGAATTAGAAAAAGAAGTGGGTGTGATTAAAAACTTTCTTCAAAATAAATTTCGAGATGATATGAAAAATTATATTAAAGAACAGGTCAATCTTTTGGTATCTAGAATTCATGACGATTTTTTGACACAAGAGAAAAAGTTGAGCAAATTAGAAGCTATTGTCACGGACAAATCGTATTATTTCAATCTTCCATTCGAAAGTGACACTGTCTTCGATAGAAAAGACCAAATTTATAAATCAAACAAATACGGATTCAAAGCAGAAATAAAAGTAGGTACTCTCGTATACGGAGAACCTAAAAACGTATTCGATATTGGCGAAAAGCAAGAGTTTACTTTTCGAGGTAATTGTCTGATTCAAATAGAGTTTCCCATGAAGGTTAAAGTCAAAAAAGTAGTCTTCAAACAAGGCGGTAGGGCCGTCAAACATATTTCATTATTCAATGATGGTAATTTGGAAGAGAATATACGTTTGATTGATATAAGGAATCAGGAAATTGAAACGAAAAATGGAAGTAGAAAATAAAGATATAAATAGATTTAGAATCAAAGATTTAGATATGATATTGGAGACGGAAAATCCACCATCAACCAACATTGTCCAAGTTCCACGACGCTCACAAGTACCCGGAAAAATAGAATCGAGCAGTCACGAGTTTTTACGAACAACAGACTTTGAATACGTAAAACTGTATTTTGTTTATGATCGATGTTCATAAAAGTCAACAAGAAAGAGAGTTTATAGTGCATTTATCGTTTGCCGAAGGTTCCGACTCCATCCTTAATGCGGGTGGTTATATTTTTAGAGCCAAGATAAACATCGAAAAAGAAAAAATAAAATATTCCTATCATCTTAAAGAGGACCATACGAAAAAAGAAATGTCGTTAGTACGCGTAAATGTTTTTACTTTTAATACCCGAAAATTTAATGATAATGCTAGGTCAAACAACAATGTTCTATACGATATTCCGTGGTTCCATTTATCGGAAATTCACTTAATTTAACGACTTAAAAAATGGAACTCGAAAGCAGACAACAATATATGATAGACAAACAAGAAGAGTTGAAAATAAAGTTGAGACAGTACAATTCATGCAGGAAAACATGGAGTAGAATCGATTCTGTTTTCAAAACAGCGAGCACAGTTCTAACGGTAGGAGTAATGGTGGCAACGGCCGTGACTGGTGGATTAATGCTTCCGGTCATCGTCCCAACCGTATTGGCTGCATTAACAGCCATTCAAACGACTTCTTGCGGTCTCATCACTTTAGGTTTCACGAGCAAAAAGAAAGCTCATTATAAAAAGAAAACGGATATCTTGAATATGTATCTTAATCAATTGTACATCTTTTTCGAAAGATCGAGAGAAGACAAGAACATAACAGTTGAAGAATTACAAGAATTCAATGAAATTTTGGACAAATTCCATACAGAAATATCAGCGGTCAAAATAAAGTAATAATCAAAAATATATACTTAAAAAAATATGAATAAAATCGAACTTGCAGACGATGAAACATTGATAGAAAACGCCCTATTTTCCGATGTTATCAAGGCTATCTCTGATAAACTTAAAACATTCACAGGACAAATTAAAATAGATGGAGAGATAGTCGAGGAAGGGAATCACAGACAATACATGTCACTCCTCGGTTTCAATGCCAAAACTTTTCACAATATCTTTTCAAATATGGACAAAAAATCTGATGCTTCCGATTGGTATTTTACAGGAAAAATAATTTTAATGAAAGACAATTTCCAAGAAATAAAAAGATCGAGAGTTGGCAGAGGAGGAACTGATCTGCTTAAAAAGATTAATGAATACGAAGGCGAAAATTGTTTCATACCTACAGATGGTCATTGTTTTATCAAATGCGTCAATCGTGTTTTGAACAAAGATTTAACGTGTAAATTTCAAGAATACATCAACGGGTTTTCAAAAGCAAATAGAAAAGGAGTGATGACTTGTGCTAGAATGAAGGAATTCAACAAGAAATTTAACACTTCGTTTCAAATTTATAATCCCAAAAGCAGACATTTTCACCCCAGAGACGTTCACGATGAATTAGATTGGGTTTTGTACTTACACAACTCGCATTTCTGTTTGATTAGAAGAAGCCAAAAAAGTTTGGGAATTCAAGAAATAGAAGACAATTACGAACAGGTGTGGAAAACGTGTAGAGACGACAACGCAGTAACACAGGTTTTACCCCTCAAACTAAACGTGCTTTCAAGTATGAGTGATGATGCGTTATTCGCTTGGGGTTGCGAAACGTATTCAGAAAAAAACAGTCGAAGAGCAATTCCTAATGCCTGCACTTTAATTTAGAAAAACTAAGAAAAAAGTTAGAAACGATAAAAAATATCTTTCCAAGTATAAATCCTACTGATAATGTTCCAAAAGAATTTTATGATAAACTAATGAATGTAGTAGAACTATTTGTAGGTACAGATTGTATAGATCAAATGTTGAAATATTTAGGTCAATATGATAGAAAGAGATTAATATTAATTTCTCATAACGGCAGTGGATTCGACAACTGGATCGTGCTTAAAAATGCAAAAAAACTAACGCATTGCCCTTTAAAAACACCCAGAGGAATTCTATCTTTTCCTTTATCTAATCCATACACGGATGAAGATTTACAGAAAAAATGGAAAAGACAGAAAGAAATAAAGGGTAATCATTTACAACATATTAATTTCACGTGTTCCTATCAACACGAATCCTCTAGTTTGGCTGCATGGGGAAATTCTTCCAATCTTCCCGCGAATTTGAGAAAGATTGCCGACGTATATATCGCTAAATACACACAAGACAACTGGGAGGAATTGAGACACGAATGGGAACCTTACGACAAGAGAGACACTCTCTGTTTGGGAGCTTGTTTGATAAAATACAACCAAGTTACAAAAGAAGTTGTAAACCAGAATATGTCCAATAATCTAACGGCTCCATCTTTATCTTTAAAGGGTTGGTATTATTTATATCATTACGATATAGAAATGGTGGAAGAAGAATGGTATGAAACTACTAGAATGGTTGCGAAACATACCGAAAAAGAAAATATAGAAAAAGTTTATTCGCACACTAATCCTTTTATAAGAAATTTTATCAGACGATCTATTAAAGGAGGAAGAGTTTCGGCAAATAGAAAATCATTTGAAACGAACAAAATGGATGAAATTTGTAATGTATTAAAGGAATATATTTCACAAACAGAAAGTAATAACATAATTGATTTATTCAAAGAATACAGCCCAAGCACAAAAGACAAATCGGCGGTTCATTCGAGACTTAAAAAAATAGAATGTACTAAACTAATGGCATTTGATGCTAACGGTTTATACGCTTCCGCCATGTCGGATTTAGACAGTGAATATCCGAGAGCGGAAAGTGGAAGAGCGTTTCTACCAGAAGAAGAAAAAGAATTTGTAAAACTCTTCAATAAACAAAAATTCAGACCTAGAACAGCTATTTTAACAGTGTGGTTTGACTATCCCAAAAACATGTTCTTCCAACTGATACGAGCTAAAGATAAAATCACTTTCACAATAAAGAAGGTAAAAAGGAAACTGGTAACAAAATCAGGTTCAGAAATGGTTTCTGTCACAACGTTTTAACATCGGTCGATATTCAAGAAATAGTGAAAGCCGGTGGACGAATTATTAGAATGTTAGATGGTATAGTTTACGAAGAAAATTTTAAAACTCCACCCTATAGAGATTATATTTTAATTTTGAGAGATTTAAGAAATAAATATAAACGAGAAGGTAATATCGTGGGTAGTAATTGCATGAAATTATTAGGTAATTCCTTGTATGGTAAATCAATTCAGAAAGATATATTCACAACTAGACATTTATGGAATGAAGCAACTTTACAGGCCAACTTTGATTCACGCGTTAAAACCTATGAGAAAATTAATGATACTCAATATATTGTTGAAACAGAAATTGAAGAAAAAGAGATTACTACCGAAGACAGTAAATCTACACGACTAACACCTAGTCATTTGGGATCATTCGTTTTATCTCACAGTAAAAAAATAATGAACAATTTCATTCACGTCATAAATGGATTTTATAAACCCGAAATATACTATACCAACACCGATAGTTTGTACATTTCATCCAAAAATTGGAAAAAACTAAACAGAGCTGGTTTAGTCTCCGAAAAAGACTATTGCAAAGGTAAAAACGATTACGGTGACGGTGGAATTATATTTGGTTTATATTTAGCACCAAAAGTCAAATACAACATCGTTTTGACTTCTGATGGTGTTTTAAAAGAAAAGAAAACGTTTAAAGGTTATTCTAATGATAAGGTAAGTGTGGAAGATTATGTTCAGTTAGCAAGCGGACATGATGTGTCGAACGAATTTAATAAACCATGGGAAAAAAATTTCACCAATGGAGTAGTTATTCCAAATGATAAACAAACTAAAGTTTTTAGAAGTTATTTGAATAATGTTAAAAGAAAACCACCAAACAGTGAAGGAATTATGTATCCTTACAACGACAAAGATGAGTATAGTTTTGACGAAAACTATAAATTTGATGATTTTGATTATCTTTCTAATCAAGAAGAGAATGAAGATTGTTTTAAATGAAGTTGAATGACAATTTCTTCGTTGCCAAAGTCTATGAACCTGTTTTTACCGTCTTTGATTTCCAGATTTATATCTTTGATCATGAAAGAATTGACTGGTAAATAGGTCGTTTGAAACGGTTTCTCTATAATTCTGTATCCGATCGGTATGCTGTATATGATTTGACGTTTGTGCTTGTTGAAAAATCCACCGTTGATCAAATTACAGTGAATGTTGATCACGTCGATGTCGTTCTCGATGTTGGCCTTGTGCGGCGCCAATGTCGATTGCGCGTATATTCGTTTATCGAACCCTAGTAACGCATTCAACGAATTTTCTATGTTGAAATCGACTTGACTCTTATTTCTCAAGATCAGTTTTATTTTGTTCAGATTCAAATACCTTCGAATTCGATATTGTTTTTGCCGTTCTCGCTTCCTGCGTATTCGGATAGGTATTCTTTGATGGCTACGTATTCGTAGCTCCCCGGTAGTAAGCTTATGGTTTCGAACGTAACTCCGTTATCCGTCGATATTTTTAGTTGATTGTTTTTTTCGCTGATGTTTCTAATGGAATTGTAAACGGAGAAATACTTTAATCCCAGTTCGTACTGTTTATTGCGATCGAGTTCATACTCGTTGTCTAGAGACAATTTGATGTCTGGTTTATTCGAGGTGATAACGAACAATTGTTCTTTATTGGACATTTTTAATGACGTTTATATAGTCTTTTTTAGAGATGATTTCTTTCTCCAGAAGTCGTTTTAATATGCCATTGACTTCGTTGTATTGTCTGTCCGATCGATGACCTTCTTTCATGGCCGCTAATATTATTTCTAATCTATTAAGCAATTCTTTATTGTCGTCGGATAAAAACGTTATACCTTGTCCAGATGCCACCATATCATCGAATTCGGGTCCCGACTTTCTTATTGCATCTAGAAATTTTGAGTATGCTACTAAATCCTTATAATCGGCAATTTCAACGTCCTCGCCATTCATTAAATCTATTAACCCTCTCGTTAATGTGTATATGTAATCTTTTGTATCAATTATAAATTCGGGGGTATTTGTCCTAAATCTTATTCTAAAACCATTGAACAACAAACCCGCTTCATCAATGATTGGTGAAATGCTTTTTGGTAATTCTGGGCTAGGGTTTGAAAAAAGACGTTTTACATCATCTACTGTCCTAATTATAACACCACTATATTCAATCGCTTTGGGGTGATGAGGTGTGGGTTCTATACGAGGCGTGGGTTCTATAGCGAGTCTCTTTTTAATATCTTCTTGACTTTTTAATATGGGTTGAAATAGAGTTTGTAGATTTTCCGTTAATCCGAGTTGTTGTAATCTGTTATTTTCAACTTGGGTCTTTATTTTATTCTTAGCTTTGATATATTCTCTATTTCTTTTTAAAAAATTATTCCAATCCGTCATTTTTAAAAAAATAAAATTAACATATATCGATCATAACTCTTTCTCCCGCAGGTTTTCTAGTATTTACAAATACATATCCATAATCATCTGGGTTTCTCCATTGAGCTTTACAAACCTTTTTAAATGTATCTCTATCCATTCTGTGATTTATAGACTGAATGATTTGAGATAAATCTTTATCGTTTAATTCAAATAATAAAAAACAATTTGCATTTTTTCTAATGAACATAGAATCCATCCCGTAAAAAGATTGGGATTGGTATATGCAGTGACAGTTGTGATGTCTTCCTTTGGTGAAGAATTCTTGTTGAACAGTTTGATTTCTTTGCGCTACGCAGTCGTCAAACAATATTAAGTTCTTTCGATTGCTATCAATATTAGACAAGTCTAGATCATTAACATTTTTCGTAAGAAAAACTTTTATATCCGTTGGATTGAAAGATGGATTCTTTGATTTAATGAAGTTTTCTATGATATCTTTTATTTCCACTTCTTCTTCGTTTTCTTCGTAATATTGAAATATGTCTTGAACGTCTTTCTTTGGTAAATATTCCAAAGCTTTGAGGAATTTATAATACGATTGCTCTGGTGTTGTTGTGTAGATATACAGAGAATCGAAATCTAAAAGGTTTGGTGTTGTCAACATGTTAAAAGTGAGATGAGTTTTCCCAGAACCTGAACTACCGCAAATGCACATGAGCATTGGGTTACTAGGAAATATGTCCGAATGTTTGAATTTCTTGCCCATTTTTATTTATTACATTTTCGTACCAAAAATCACCCCGTTGCCTTTATACTTTGAAAGGAAGATTCCCTCGCCCGAATGTATGTTTTTAAAAAATATGGCGTTGCCCTTGTGTTTGACCTTCATTTCTCCAGTGTAGATTTTATCTATTAATTTGCTTAATCCCTCTTTAACGGTTTTCTTGGTTTCTTCGCCAAATCTTTGTCCGAATTCTTTAACCGTCCCTAATATATCTCCTACTCCCGAACCTCCTCGTGCTTCTCTTTCCATTGCCAAATTGTGTCTTCGCGCTTCGGCGTTTGCAGCGGCTTCAGCTTTCTTATCGTTGACAGCTTTGGCTATCCCAGCAGCTCCATCAGCAGTTGTACCGGCTGCAGCTAAACCAGCAAAGATTAAAGGTAAGAAAGGTAAAAATCCACCTTTTTTAGTTAAATTCTCATCAATTCTTTCCAAGTCTATATCATCTCTGACTTTGCAATGTTTGTATTCATCGATAATCTTTTGGGTTATATGCACTTTTTTACCGTTGTAAGTTATTAGAGTCGGCGAATTCGTTTCCATAGCTTCTATTATTTTCATAACTAAAGTTTCTGGTTTCATTTCTAAAGGGTGTTTTTTTATTCAATTCTTATCATTCTTCTATCTGATATTTTAATCAAATGTTTTGCTTCTTCCAACAATAGCCGGTCACATCTCCTTGTGTTTTATCGATGTGAATATTTATGTTTACCCCTGTTTTGAAAAGATCTTCTTGATGAGCTGACAGATCGAAACAAAAGATTGGACGATTGAGTGAAAAATCTGTGTATTCAAACTGAGGCGTATTTCCAAACAATTCGCACATGTTTTTATAGTTTCTGTACAATTTGTTGTAATTTTTTTTGGAAGGATCAATTGTCAAAGGTTGATTGGGGTAATTATCGTTGTTCAATCTGACTTGAACTTTGCGAATGATGGGATCTTGAGTATGGTTCAATGCCACTCTGAAAATGTTGTTTTTGTTTGTCTGAGAGTCTGGCAAGTTTTTGAAACCGACCATTAGATATCTCGCTGGTGTGACGGTGTTGGTGATTGGCCACGTGGTGGATTCTCCCGTTAAAGTCGTGCTACCTACCGTGTTACGACGAAGAAAAGCAATTTCTATGTCTTTGGTTAAAGAGTTGAATATTCTCGTTTCCACTTCTACGGAAGGAGTGATTACCGGTATGTAAAGTTGGATATTCGTTATTTCCAATTTTGCGTCAGAGTTGTTTTCACCAAAGAATATCTTGTTGTCGTTGATTTCTCTTTGCAAATGAATTTTATACGGTAAACCTATGGAGACCTTTCTGTGTTCCAAGAGACCAAATAAAGGATACAACTTCCAATTAACGTAATTACCCCATCTGTTGTTCTCGACAACATTGTTGTATTGAAGCGCTCGTTTTTCAAATCCGTGATTTACTCCGCGAGTCACTCTTTCCAGTGTGTTTCTAGCAACTACCCTTATCCTAGCAAGGCCTGCGTCATTTGCTACAGTTCTGACCGGTTATTTTAAAACTTCTCCGTCACCGACATCGGGAATCCATCCCGAAACTGAATCGTAGTTTTTGGGATACAGAACCGTTTTCAACATTGTGTCAAACTCTGTGGGGTGTTTTATGGTCTCTATCGGATTTGAACCAGCTTCCAAAACCATTTCGCTGAATAAAGACGGAAAGAAGTTGTTTTCTAAAGTCGTGTTGGTTTGTGGAATTCGATTCTGAGCGGCGTCTTTGATTTTAAAATCGCATCGGAAATGGGCATCGGAAAGCAGCAACCAATTGGACAACGAATTAATTTCAAAGGTAACTCTTCCTCCGTCGTTTATTTGGGTCTTTGTCCCTATCGATGGTGAGATGATTACGTAATCCTCTTTCTTCTTGTTGAACGAATATTGAATCGGATCATACAATTGAAAGATTGGATCCAATCTGTAATTTTTGCTTGCCATTTTTATCCAATGATTTTAAACCCTTTTCCTTGTTTTTCTAGGGCTTGTCGTTCTAGTCTCTTGTTTCTTAGTTCTCTTATTAGCTGCAGTTCTTTAAGTTCGTCAGATGTTTTCACTGCATCGCTTATATTTACTCCTGCTTTTGCCACAGAACCAAGAGCTTGCGCTTCTGAGGAAATGAGAGATTTGTTGTTTGAGACAAAATTGGCCACTTTGGGGATGAGAGATGTTAGCGCAGAGAAGAAACTGTCTCCTTCGAATTTTTTTTTTTCGTGTTTTAAAATTAAAGACATTTTTAATGCGGTTATTTTTTACTGTATTATTATAGTGATTCTTGTCTGTGCTTTGGGTAATTTATATGGAGTCTGTTATAATACAGTTTGGGGAGTCTGTTATAATACATTTTAGCAGTTTAGGGAGTCTGTTATAATACATTTTAGCAGTTGTGTCTTTTCGGATATGACGCATTGAAAAAGCTGCGCATGCGCAGGAGTGAAATGCGTCATATGCGAAAAGACATATACTACTAGTATTATTCATCATTAACTGTCTTTTAGCATCTTCAGCTTTCTCTATTTTCGTGGCACTGATGGAGTAGTACGTGCAATATAAGAACCATGACAATTATCTTCATAAAACAAATGATCATCTTGGCACATTTTAACTCCATCTTTTTCTCGTACTGCTTATCCATGTAGCGTATATTGTATGCATTGCAGGTCATTTTTTGTTGAACGTATTGACTTTCTCAATCCATTTTGCAGTTTTAAATTTACTTTCGCGACACTCTACTTTGCGTAATTCAATGAGAGTTTCATAATCATCTTTAATTTTCTTAGCAATGCTTCTCTCGGACATGGGATATACTTTCTTTTCTAATCTTGACTTATTTCATGAGCTACTATCTCTAATAATCATCTTTTGTCCCTTTTCTGGTACTTTTCATAATGACATCATTCTCCCCATAATGATGACACCAGATGGTAATTTAGCTTCTGTATTATAAAAATGTATCTCTTTATAACAAACATCACACAGTTCTTTGATGACATTGTCACTCCGTAGTTTGAGTTCACTGAGTTTATTCATAAATTGGCTGTAGAAATTGCACTGTGCTCACTAATCACAACTAAGAAGATAGCTTGCCAGGCAAGGTAACATACGCCCACTGGCAGCTGTCAGAAATGATATAACAGTCTTTAGTGACTAAAGTATGAATTTTCTCATATTAAAGAAATTTTAATAGTTTGAATTCATTGATATATATATTTACTGCCAGGTATTTATGCTGGGAAATACCACAAAATTTTTAAAAATCAATATCAATAATCCAAACACATCAAATTATCGCATCAATATACATGATCACACCAAATTTAATCAAAATCAGTTGAAAACTGTAGTCTCTCTTGTGTTCACACAAACAAATTTTGATGCGTGTTTCCTAAATCAAGGGCAATAACTCAAAAACTGTTCATTAAAAGATTGTCAAATTCGAAGTTGACCAAGATCATCAATATGAATGATCACACCAAATTTCATTAAAATCAGTTGAAAACTGTAGTTTCTATTGTTTTCACAAACAAATTTTGAAGCATGTTTCCTAAGTCAAGGGCAATAACTCAAATTACGTTCATCGAAAGATCGTCAAATTCGAACTTGACCAAAATCTCATCAATATATATGATCACACCAAATTTCATTAAAATCAGTTGAAAACTGTAGTCTCTAATGTGTTCACAAACAAATTTTGACGCGTTTTTTCTTAGTCAAGGCAATAACTAAAAAAAAGTTCGTCGAAAGATCGTAAAATTTGAACTTGACCAAGATCTCATCAATATGAATGATAACACCAAATTTCATTAAAATCAGTTGAAAACTGTAGTCTCTATTGTGTTCACAAACAAATTTTGACGCGTTTTTCCTAAGTCAAGGGCAATAACTCAAAAACAGTTGATCGAAAGATCATCAAATTCGATCTTGACCAAGGTCTCTTCAACATAAAGGATCACACCAAATTTCATTAAAATCAGTTGAAAAACTGTAGTCTCTATTGTGTTCACAAGAAATGTTGAAGGACCGACGGACAAACGGACCAACAGACGGACAGGGGTGATAGCAATATACGTTCACAATTCCATGTGGGCGTATTAAAATGGTGAAGTCTTTAAACAGTGACATCATAAAAAAACAATGACATAAGATAATAATGACATCATCATTACAATGACATCATCATTATAATGACAATAAACAATTTTATTCTAAATAACTACTTTATTATCTCCAATTTTCTTTTTATGAATAGTAAATTGTAATTATAGCTTAAACAATAAAACGAGTGACATCGTTCAAAAAATGCTTAAATGACGTCATTCAAAGCGTTATGACGTCAATAACGGTTCCCATTCTCATGCATATGTTACTTTCTATATCATTTAAAAGTTTGAAAGAAATACGAAAAGTAAATATCTATTTATCTTTTCAGAAAAGAGTTGTTACCTTAAATATCATACGAAAAATTGTAAACATTCTGGTAAATGGCAACCATTTTGGAAAGTAGTCAAACCCTAATATAAAATGACGTCATAGATGAAAAATTTTGCCAGATTCGTATTCTAGGAATAATTTTGCCTTAAAAAAGCCACTGCACAAAAATTTCACCCCATTGTACCATCCCTAGTTTTAATGTTTTTCTTTTTCCAACAAGTTATCATTGTCCATACACAAAATTTAACCTGAAGAACAGATCAGCCACCATATTGATATGATAAGCTTTTGTGACCTGAAAAAAGTAATAGCCAATGCATATTTTTGTTTAAGATGTTAACTTTCAGTTTTATAACCATTTGAAAGTTTCCACTTTTATCTCCATCAAGTGACCTAAGTCACATATGTCAACAATTCTACTTGAATCTCATTCAAGTTTGTTATCATATTGTCCGTTTTTTTTTTTTTTTTTTTTACACACCTTCCTGAGCTTAGTCTACAATAGTTGCAGCAACCATTCAACATTCACGAACCTTAGGCCTAGTTCATATGTCGATCTTCTGATGTGCTGAAATCAATACGTTCGTTTGGCACATGAAAAGTTCGACGTTTGAATCCATTTGGCTCGACAGTTTACCGCGATTAATAATTTGGGTCGACCTGTCGTTCTACCTGCCATCTTGGATCGAGTAGAACGTCGTAAGCGCGACGTGGTTTCACACGTCGAACTTTTTGTCTGTCAAATTTTAATAATAAATTATGCTAATGATATTATAATGATATGATAATAAGGGATTTTCCCAATAATGTCTCACTGCGCATGCGTTTTAAGCCATTTGACCTTAAAAGTTCAACCAGCATGATGGCTGAAAAAATAGTCACAAATTGATTTTTATATATGGTTTAATACAATGACCTTTATAGTGTGTGAAGGACATTTACTGACATGAAACCTAATGTGTAGATTTGTCGTTTAGCCTATTCCAGCAATGTTGTTATCGTCACTTCTCTATCACTAATATAGGTCTAAGACCAGGCAAGGCAGTGGCAATGAATTGAGTGTCAGTGGACATCATGAATTCAATATTTAGTTATTCCCTCCTCTCCTACACATATACCGATACCGGTACCAGAACCAAAACTTGTGTGCACCAATCAGTAAACATTTTATATTAAAGCCAATTATTCCAGATAATCGAATTTTATGAATTTACGAAAATACCCCTCCCCTTCCTCTTGGTATGTTGCATATTTTGTATTTTAGTATTCTGTAATATTTCATTATTATAGTGATGAAGATTTGAGACAAGAAGAATTGTTTGACAGTGATGACGATGTTGTTGACGAATCAGGCACCCTTAGTGATGAGGTTAACTATGAGTCTGAACAAGTTGTCCGAAAAAATTCTTCAAAGAAAGAGAGAAAGGGGCAGTGGACAGAAGAAATGATAACGATCTTATAGATGTCATTGTTAGCAATGAAGTTTTAAAGAGAAATCTTATTTTTATAAATAACAAGAACAAAAAGAACAGCGAT
>NW_008709073.1:458052-459981 GCF_000327385.1 Lottia gigantea
TCAGAATTGTCCCTTCTAGAGTGTTTACAAGCTAAAACTTGAACGCGTTTTCAAGAACAAGGGCAATAACTCATACTAAATATTTTTCGATTCTTCTGATTTTCGAAAGGGTTCATCCTTGGATGATTATGAACATTCATGCCAAGTTCCATCAAAATCTATCAAGAATTGTGCCTTCTAGAGTGATTACGAGCTAAAAATTGAACGCGTTTTCAAGAGCAAAGGCAATAACTCATACTAAATATTTTTCGATTTTTCTGATTTTCAATAGGTTTTATCCTTATGTCAAGTTTCGTCAAAATCCATCAAGAATAGTGCAAGCAAAAAAATTGAACGTGTTTTCAAGAACAAGGGCAATAACTCATACTAAATATTTTTCGATTCTTCTGATTTTCAATAGGGTTCATCCTTGGGTGATTACGAACACACATACCAAGTTTTGTCAAAATCTGTCGAGAATTGTGTCTTGAAGAGTGTTTACGAGCTATTGTGGACGGACGGACGGACATGGGTGACGGCAATATCACCCCCCATTTCATGTGGGCGTATAAAAATTAGTCAAATATACTAAAATGCAGATTAATCTTAACAATTTGCTATTTTTAGACTATATTATAAATATTTAATTAGATATTCATTGTAATTATGGAATATAGAAACTTTTGTCTTTGTTTCTCTGGTAACATTTTGAAAATATCGAAAATAGTTCATATCAAGATGGCAATTTTGAATTTAAAAAAAATGAATGTTTTAATTTAACACTAAATTTGCTTCCTTTTTTTAATTTGTAACATTTAGAACTCTTCAAACTAATATTTAAACAAATCTGTTGCCATAGTTTCCTGCAGATTTCCAAAGATGAGCCACTTAAAAGTTTAATGCAAGAAAAATATACAGAATTCAATCCAAATAGATGGAATTCAATGTTAATTTGAGTAAAAACACTATCTTACAAATTCAAACTCACATATTGATTTTTATAAGAATTAAGCTAGAATTAAATAAAGTTTTCTCTTAGTTTATACAAATTACTAGTACATTTAAATAAGTGTGAGAGTAAATTGTGTGCTAAGCTTCATTTTAGCATATAAGCATATTTTATAATAGTTCATGATAATTCTATAATATAATTCATATTTCAAAACTTGCTTCAAACTTCAACATTACTTTTACAGCACTTTGAAAATACATTCGTATAAGAATCACAAATTTGCAAAATATGACAAGGCTATGTTAGTCATGCATGAAAATTTATCTATTGGTAGATACCTAATACTTATTCATCTGTCACTTTTCTCTATTTTGATTTTACTGGATCATCAAATTTATAATGGGCCATATAATGATAACAATGGAAACACGGATGGGCACACATTCTGACCTTAAACACAGAACATCCAAAAGTTGTGTGTCAAATTTAAAAGGTGAATGGTCTTACTTGCGATTAAAATGTAAATCTGGGTTTGCAACAGGGCCAGTTGACGGATGACCTTGATGCGACGTGTCAATCCAATCAATCCATCAATAACTTTGACAAAAAAATCTTTCTGGCAAAGTTTAGAACTAATATTAATCTTATTATGCAAAAGAAATGCCTGGATCGAGTATCTTTCCAAGTCACTGTCAAAATATTTCCCTTCATTCGCTTTAAACTTTCCCCACCCTTCAACTTCTTAACTTTTTCACATTTTGGTTTCATATCACTCGGTAACCCTTTCCGATTAGAATTAACTGTTCCACAAGATAAAGTTCTACTGGATTCCAAAACTTCCATTAATTCAATGCTGATATATAATTATCCATGAATAAAATATGTCCTTTATGTAAATAAGGCTCAGCAATATCTAAAAGTCTGTGTGGTTTTAGAAAAATTGTCTCATCACGCTTTCCAGTGTATGTAATAATATTCAAAACATATCCAGTGTTAGA
>NW_008709073.1:476230-477355 GCF_000327385.1 Lottia gigantea
TGTAGAAGATTATGTTCAGTTAGCAAGCGGACATGATGTGTCGAACGAATTTAATAAACCATGGGAAAAAAGTTTCACCAATGGAGTAGTTATTCCAAATGATAAACAAACTAAAGTTTTTAGAAGTTATTTGAATAATGTTAAAAGAAAACCACCAAACAGTGAAGGAATTATGTATCCTTACAACGACAAAGATGAGTATAGTTTTGACGAAAACTATGAATTTGATGATTTTGATTATCTTTCTAATCAAGAAGAGAATGAAGATTGTTTTAAATGAAGTTGAATGACAATTTCTTCGTTGCCAAAGTCTATGAACCTTTTTTTACCGTCTTTGATTTCCAGATTTATATCTTTGATCATGATTGAATTGACTGGTAAATAGGTCGTTTGAAACGGTTTCTCTATAATTCTGTATCCGATCGGTACCGTAAAAGTCGGTATGCTGTATATGATTTGGCGTTTGTGCTTGTTGAAAAATCCACCGTTGATCAAATTACAGTGAATGTTGATCACGTCAATGTCGTTCTCGATGTTGGCCTTGTGCGGCGCCAATGTCGATTGCGCGTATATTCGTTTATCGAACCCTAGTAACGCATTCAACGAATTTTCTACGTTGAAATCGACTTGACTGTTATTTCTCAAGATCAGTTTTATTTTGTTCAGATTCAAATACCTTCGAATTCGATATTGTTTTTGCCGTTCTCGCTTCCTGCGTATTCGGATAGGTATTCGTTGATGGCTACGTATTCGTAGCTCCCCGGTAGTAAGCTTATGGTTTCGAACGTAACTCCGTTATCCGTCGATATTTTTAGTTGATTGTTTTTTTCGTTGATGTTTCTAATGGAATTATAAACGGAGAAATACTTTAATCCCAGTTCGTATTGTTTATTGCGATCGAGTTTATACTCGTTGTCTAGAAACAATTTGATGTCTGGTTTATTCGAGGTGATAACGAACAATTGTTCTTTATTGGACATTTTTAATGACGTTTATATAGTCTTTTTTAGTGATGATTTCTTTCTCCAAAAGTCGTTTTAATATGCCATTGACTTCATTGTATTGTCTGTCCGATCGATGACCTTCTTTCATGGCCGCTAATATTATTTCTAATCTATTAAGCAA
>NW_008709073.1:477405-478605 GCF_000327385.1 Lottia gigantea
ATTTCTTAGTTCTCTTATTAGCTGCAGTTCTTTAAGTTCGTCAGATGTTTTCACTGCATCGCTTATATTTACTCCTGCTTTTGCCACAGAACCAAGAGCTTGCGCTTCTGAGGAAATGAGAGATTTGTTGTTTGAGACAAAATTGGCCACTTTGGGGATGAGAGATGTTAGCGCAGAGAAGAAACTGTCTCCTTCGAATTTTTTTTTTTTCGTGTTTTAAAATTAAAGACATTTTTAATGCGGTTATTTTTTACTGTATTATTATAGTGATTCTTGTCTGTGCTTTGGGTAATTTATATGGAGTCTGTTATAATACAGTTTGGGGAGTCTGTTATAATACATTTTAGCAGTTTAGGGAGTCTGTTATAATACATTTTAGCAGTTGTGTCTTTTCGGATATGACGCATTGAAAAAGCTGCGCATGCGCAGGAGTGAAATGCGTCATATGCGAAAAGACATATACTACTAGTATTATTCATCATTAACTGTCTTTTAGCATCTTCAGCTTTCTCTATTTTCGTGGCACTGATGGAGTAGTACGTGCAATATAAGAACCATGACATTATCTTCATAAAACAAATGATCATCTGGGCACATTTTAACTCCATCTTTTTCTCGTACTGCTTATCCATGTAGCGTATATTGTATGCATTGCAGGTCATTTTTTGTTGAACGTATTGACTTTCTCAATCCATTTTGCAGTTTTAAATTTACTTTCGCGACACTCTACTTTGCGTAATTCAATGAGAGTTTCATAATCATCTTTAATTTTCTTAGCAATGCTTCTCTCGGACATGGGATATACTTTCTTTTCTAATCTTGACTTATTTCATGAGCTACTATCTCTAATAATCATCTTTTGTCCCTTTTCTGGTACTTTTCATAATGACATCATTCTCCCCATAATGATGACACCAGATGGTAATTTAGCTTCTGTATTATAAAAATGTATCTCTTTATAACAAACATCACACAGTTCTTTGATGACATTGTCACTCCGTAGTTTGAGTTCACTGAGTTTATTCATAAATTGGCTGTAGAAATTGCACTGTGCTCACTAATCACAACTAAGAAGATAGCTTGCCAGGCAAGGTAACATACGCCCACTGGCAGCTGTCAGAAATGATATAACAGTCTTTAGTGACTAAAGTATGAATTTTCTCATATTAAAGAAATTTTAATAGTTGAATTCATGATATA
>NW_008709073.1:481401-499333 GCF_000327385.1 Lottia gigantea
CTTTGGTGACCTTGACCTTTACAGGATCAAAGGTCATTGACCTTGGCTATCATTTGATAATTTGACATTTGACCTTCGACATGTACTTCCGGTTTTATAGCTGTCCGAAAATAACAAATTCGCAACTTTGGACTGCTGTAGCACGTGACATAATTAACTTAGAGGATTAATTTTTTCGGTTTCCTAATGTGCTTCTCACGCACTTTACATTGATATATAACAATCGTTTTTTTACAGCAAAATTGAAATTCGTGATTTTTTCAAATTTGAGGGTTTTTTTTACAATATTTGTGTCTCTTTGAACTTGGTGTATGTATATCTTATGACCTATTTGATGTAGAACCTTGAAATTTGGAATACATCTAGACACTTTGAATTTGAATTCACCTATGACAAATAAATTGATGTGGGCGTGGCACATCCGGGTTGAATTACTAAATGTTTACATTTTTGGGAAGGGGCATAACTTGCATAGAATACATTTGTTCAAAAAGGAACTTTGCACACAATTACATCATCCTTTTGGCCAGTTTGTGTTAACAGCTCAGTTGTTTCAGCTTTATAGTTCCAAAAAAGGAACGGGTTTTAACATTTGGATATTTTCAATTTTCGATTTTGACCTTTGTTGACTTTTGTTGACCTATATCTTTTGACCTGTATTATGTATAACCTTGGCATTTGATACACGACACAACATTTTGAATATTAATTAAATTCTATCAAATAAATGAGGTGGGCGTGGCACATCCGGGTTAAATTACTCATTATTGACATTTTTGGCCAAGGGCATAACTCGCAAAGTATACGTTTGTTCAAAATGGAACTTTGCATACAATTACCTCATGTTTTGAGCCACTTTGTCTTAGAAGTTCGGTTGTTTCCGCTTCATAGTTCAAAAAAAGGAACAGATTTTGGAAATTCAATATTTCCAATTTTTGACCTTGACCTTTGTTGACCTTGACCTTTGTAGGATCAAACGTCATTGGCATTGGCTATCTATTTATACTTGCTGTCCTATGTCAACTTCCGGTTTTATAGTTGTGTGCAATTAGAAATTTTGATGACGTATATCTCTTGATCTTGACCTTTTTAGACCTTCTCCTTTACAAGATCAAAGGTCATTGACCTTGGCTATCTGCTGATACTTTCATTTGTGAGGTCTGACGTCTACTTCCGGTATTAGAATCTTCTAAAAAATGAAAATTTCTCAACTTTAGACTGTTCTTGCACATGATCTAATTATCGTGGAAGGTTGATTTTTTCGGGGTCTTTTGCAATTTGCTACATTTGCAAAGTCCCACTCTGTGCCACGAGTGGCTCTAATTTTTATTATTATTACAAAAAAGCATTATGATTTTCTTTCCGTTATTTTAAAAATTACATTGAACAAGATGTGTTCTACAAACTCTTTATTTTTTGTTAAACTGTTCAAAAAATTAAACTGTTTACATATTTTGTTTCTCATTCCACAGTTTATCTTCTAGTGCACTACGGATACGATTTGCAGAAGGCTTATCATTTTGGATATTTCTGCAATGTGTCATATTTAACAAAGCTCTTATTTCACTACTTGGTCTTCGTTGATGAGTTTCAGGATCCAGTGTCAAGTCAAATTTTGCACACACAGTTTCACAGCGTTCAATGCATATATTGTGAAGTATCATGCAGGCCAAAGTAACATATTTCACTTGTTGAGGACGACATTACTCTTGCGCGATAACACTCGCCACCTGCCCTGAGTTGAGCATATGTACCTTCAGTGACCATCCTAGCCCTACTAAGCCGATAATTGAAATAGTGTTGGCTTTCCGTTAGGACAGCATTGGTATACGGCTTCATGAGCCATTGTTCTAATGGAAATGCCGAATCTCCAACAATTATTGGTTTAATCTTTACACCTGATACATCAGCAATGATATCAGGAATATAATTTTTCTCTGTAATATCTGTCCATAAGGATGTAGACTGAAAAATTATAGCATCGTGGGAATTACCAGGAAAGCCACATGAACCCCAAATAAATCTGTAATGAGAGTCCACCATTGCCATCAAAATAATAGAATAGAAATTTTTGAAATTGTGATAATCTTTCCGCGCTTCTGCTCCACCTGCAGGACATTCAATAGGTATGTGGCAGCCGTCAATAGCTGCCCATGTGTAGGGAAATTGCCACATGCTTTCCATTTCAACCATCTTATTCCTGAAATCATCTTCAGATTTAGGCATATATTTCAATATACATTCTTCCCACATGCACTCGACAATTATTTGTGTCACTTCTTTGATTATTCCACAAATCGTAGATACACCAAGACCGGTCATTTCAGACATTGTATAAAAGTAATCCCCTCGTGCAAGTTGATACAAACAAACAGCCAATCTGTTTTCTGCAGAAATCGGCTCCTCGGTTAGAGTTTGCCTTTCCAGGCGATGTCCAATCCTTTGTAAAATGAAGTTAAAGGTATCTTTCGACAACCTGAAAGTTTTCTTAAAGCGATGATCGCTGGATCTCGACCATATATAATCAAACCATCCTTGATTTCGATGAAGCCTTTTACATGAGCGACAGGAAACAGTCGATAATTGCGATATGCATTGACTGGCTAGAAAACCGGACAACAAGGCACTCCTCTGAGTCAATAATGCGGTAGCAAGTATATATAAAATCTTTCTTTCCTTACGAATATTTTTCAAAATAGACATATAAACAAAAAGCCTTGTGTTTAAATATGCCACCATGTTTGTTGTCAAAAAAATCTTTGATTCGGCACTACAGGCAAGTACCGTATAAATCAACAGCCGATCTGAATGATTTGTGTCGACCCAAATTCCCTATTTATTCGACACGCCAGAAGATCGACTTATGAACTAGGCCTTAGATATAGGCGACAATGTGCATAAATATATTTTGGATCTTTTTTGCAAAACCGGAAGTGCCACAGTTTAATATGTGCAAGAATAGATAATTGGCTCTAGAAGTCGCATTTTTCGGTCGATTTTCTTTGGGTTTGCATTTTTGGAATCTACTGGCAAAATCTGAAAGAGTAGCAGTTTCAAAATTTCAAAATTCGAAAATTTGTCGCAGACATTTTTTTTTCCAAATTTTGCATTTTTTTCATTTTTTTTGCTTTTTGTCTGATTAATCTGAAAAAAATTGAGCAAAGACAGTTTAAGAAAGTAAACAAAATGGTACAGTCAAATTTTCAATTTCACTTTAGGTTTAAACAGGAAATCGATGTTCACTTCCGGTTGAATATCTTCCGGTGTAATTTGTATAGGACAAAAAATTTTATGCTGATAGGTAGACAAAGTTATGACAAAAAAACGAAGAAAAAAAAATCCGGAACAGACGTGAAACTTTGGCTGCCATTTTGATTTTTCTGAAATGATTCGATTTTTATGGCTCATCCGATTTAAATGATTTTCGTGTCAAATGAAAGAAGATAAAAAAAAACATGACATTAGGAAGCCGTTTTTCGATTCTCAATTTTGCTTTTTTGCAAAGTTTGAAGGGTCATATCTCGTGATCTTGAACTTTGATGACCTTGACCTTCATACGGTCAAAGGTCATTGGCCTTAGCTATCAGTTAATACTTTGACATTTGACCTCCGACATGTACTTTCAGTTTTATAGCTGTCCGAAAACAGCCAAATTCACAACTTTGGACTGCTCTAGCACGTGACCTATTTAACTTAGAGGGTTAATTTTTTCGGTTTCCTAATGTGCTTTTTATGCACTTTACATAGATATAGAACAATTGCTTTTTTAAAGCAAAATTGAAATTGGTGATTTTTTCAAATTTGAGTTTTGTTTACCATATTTGTGTCTTTTCGAACTTGGTGTATGTATATCTTATGACCTATTTTATGCAGAACCTTGATATTTGGAATACAACTAGACACTTTGAATATGAATTCACCTATGACAAAAAAATTGGGGTGGGCGTGGCACATCCGGGTTTAATTACTAATTGTTTACATTTTGGGGATGGGAAATAACTCGCCTAGGATTCGTTTGTTAAAAAAGGGACTTTGCACACAATTACCTCATCCTTTTGGCCAGTTTGTGTTAACAGTTCAGTTGTTTCAGCTTTATAGTTCCAAAAAAGGAACAGGTTTTAACATTTGGATATTTTCATTTTTCGATTTTGACCTTTGTTGACCTATATCTTTTGACCTCAATAATGTAGAAGCTTTGAATTTGGAACAATACATAACATTTGGAATATCAATTAACCTATGCTAAAAAAACTGAGGTGGGCATGGCACATCTGGGTTATATTACTCATTATTGATATTTTTGGCCAGGAGCATAACTCGCAAAGTATACGTTTGTTCAAAATGGAACTTTGCATACAATTATATCATGAATTGAGCCACTTTGTCTTAGAAGTTAGGCTGTTTCCGCTTCATAGTTCAAAACAAGGAACAGGTTTTGGAAATTCAAAATTTTCAATTTTTGACCCCGACCTTTATTTACCTTGACCTTTGTAGGATCAAACGTCATTGGCATTGGCTATCTATTTATACTTTTATATTTGGTGTCCTGTGTCAACTTCCGGTTTTATAGTCATGTGCAATTAGAAATTTTGATGACGTATATCTCTTGATCTTGACCTTTTTAGACCTTCTCCTTTACAAGATCAAAGGTCATTGACCTTGGCTATCTGCTGATATTAGAATCTTCTAAAAAATGAAAATTTCTCAACTTTACATTGTTCTTGCACTTGATCTAATTATCGTCCAAGGTTGATTTTTTCAGGGTCTTTGCAATTTGCTACATTTGCAAAGTCCCACTCTGTGCCACATGTGGCTCTAGTTATACTTGATTTCTTTCCAATTATATTTAACACTATTAATTTTAACAATACCTTTTTCTAGATAAAAATAAAGAAATTAAGACTAGAATAAATCCAACAGGGAAAAATATAAATAAAACTACTCACTTTTGTATGTTGAAGAAAAGTACCATCACCTTCATAAAATTCAGGTATTAACTCTTTAAAATCTGAAGCTCCAACCAAACAATTAATCCATGCATCTTGCATACTGTAATAATATCAGTTTTTGAAATATTAAAACAGAACCTTAAATATGTTGCTACTCAGAGATTCAAACTGAGCGATCTTAACCCTTTGAACCCTGATGTTATGTAATGTCATGGTAGTTTATTCCCTGATATTTGTTTAAACTGATTGCAATAACAATTTTTTTTGCTTCAATGCATTTCAGTAAGGTCCCCAGAATGACAAACTAAAAGTCTGAAAAATGCATATATTGGAAGTTTGTCTTATCTACATACATCCAAAGTGGGCCACCAATTCCAATAGTTTTCTCCAAGAGATTTAGTTAACTCATTGTAATAACATTAGAAATGGAAACTTTGCGAGTTATAACAATTGCAAATATTTAAGGTACAACGCCGACTGTGATAAGTGATAAATATATACATTCTTCAGAAAGTGATTAAACCCACAAAATTAGATCTACTAGTTATTACAATGGATACAGACAAAAATTTGTTATGTCTGTTATGATGTGTAGAATGTTAAGTAATGTTAAAAATTTCAAGTGTTTACAATCATTAGATCATGAGATATACATAGTTACATAGATTTGCAGTGACTGTCGGTAGATTGTAGATACAGTGAATTTACGCACAGTTACTATAGAAGTAAATACAAAATTTTCAAATTCTAAAAAGCGCAATTTTAATTAAAATACCAAGTTTTATATATAATTTGAAATAATAGATTATGTGACAGAGCTTTTCAAAGTTAAAGATTGTGAACCAGATCTGATTTATCTCGTAAGGGGCAACAGCTTTTGTTCAGGTCACAAGGTCACCAAAGATCAAAGTCACTTGATACGAGCCTTAATAGTTTTGACAATTACTGAAAACATAAAACGGGAATATAAAAGACGCAAAGCCAAAATTCAAAAATCGGCTCCAACAGCTTTTTTCGCAATCGATTGCAGTTTACATAAACATCAGATTTACACGTCACATCCAATTTACTCTGTCGCCCCAATTTGAGTTTCATAAAAATTAGTCATATCAAGATGGCGTCTTACCCAATACTTCAGGGTCAAATTTATTCAAAATCTTTACAGGGACAATTATAACTAATTGCAAAAAGAATTTTTCAAATATCTACAAAATTACGGAAGTTGAAATTTCAAGTTTGGAGGCGAATGACGTCAAAACCGGATGTGATATCTAAATTTTGAGAGCAGATTTTTGTTCGCAATCAAAATGTCAATCTACAAAAAAAATTGTGGAAGTTTAAAAAATGCTCCAAAAGTCAGCGACAAAAGTCAAAATTTGAAAATTCTTAAAATTGCTATTTTTTAGACATTAGTTCAAAGTAATGAACAAAACAAAAATTATGATCAAAATAGATTCAGAATTACAGAAGGTATTAGAAAGACATTAGGTAGTGAAAAGACGCACTGATTTGATAACAATGGGTAGTAAAAAGTATATTTCCATAATCGCTGTAAAACTGATAATAAACACTGCACAATACAAATGAAGATATATTTGAATAGATCAGGTCGAGCATAATAACTTTTGTTCTGGTCAAAAGGTCAAATAAAAGTAATATGAGACTTTGAAGTTTCGAAAATATCAATATTACGAAGAAAACGAAGAAGAGGTGGAAATAAAAGATATCATAAATAACTATATCGAAGGAAAGAATCCAACGAATATAAAAGTTTTTCTTGAAAATGTTACTAATTGTCTAATATTGATAGTAAACGAAAGAACTTAATATTGTTTGACGACTGCGTTGCGCAAAGAAATCAAGCTGTTCAACAAGAATTCTTCACGAAGGGAAGACATCACAACTGTCACTGCATATACCAATCTCAATCTTTTTACGGGATGGATTCTATGTTTATTAGAAAAAATGCAAATTGTTTTTTATTATTTGAATTAAACGATAAAGATCAAATCATTCAGTCGATAAATCACGGGATGGACAGAGATACATTTATATGTAAAGCTCAATGGAGAAACCCAGATGAACATGGATATGTATTTGTAAATACTAGAAAACCAGCGGGTGAAAGAGTAATGATCGACATATGTTAATTTCATTTTTTTAAAAATGAGTGACGATTGGAATAATATTTTAAAAAGAAATAAAAGATAGCTTGCGTTGCAAGGTAACATACGCCCAATGGCAGCTGTCAGAAATAATAAAACAGTCTTTAGTGACTAAAGTATGAATTTTCTCATATTGAAGAAATTATTTATGCTGAATAATTCCACAAAATTTTTAAAAATCAATATCAATAACCCAAATACAACAAACAATTAAATCACACAGCTCTAATCAAGGGCAAAAAACAACTTTTGACGCGTCTTTACAAAGTCAAGGGCAATAACTCAAAAACCTTTCATCGAAAATGCGTCAAGTTAGAACTTGTCCGAGATCTTATCAATTCCAATGATCACACCAAGTTTCATCAGAATCGGTTGAAAACTGTAGCTTCAATCCTGCTCACGAACTATTTTTAACAAATTTCAAGGCGTTCCAAGTCAAGTGCAATATCTCAAAAACTGTTCATTGAAAATATGTCAAATTCGAACTTGACCGAGATCTTATCAATCTAAAGCATCACACCAAGTTTTATCAAAATCAGATAAAAACTGTAGTCTCTATAGTGCTCACAAGAAATGTTGACGGACGGACCGACGGAACGACGGAGAGGGGCGACGACAATATACGACCACATATTCATGTGGGCGTATAAAAATATATCAAAGCTAAGAATAAAATAAAGACCCAAGTTGAAAATAACAGATTACAACAACTCGGATTAACGGAAAATCTACAAACTCTATTTCAACCCATATTAAAATCTCAAGAGGATATTAAAAAGAGACTCATCCCTCCTATAGAACCCACACCTCCTATAGAACCTCATCACCCCAAAGCGATTGAATATGATGGTATTATAATTAGGACATTAGATGATATAAATCGTCTTATTTCAAACCCGAAAGCGGATTTACCAAAGAGTATTACACCAATCATTGATGATGAGGGGTTATTGTTTAATGGATTTAGAATTAAATTTAGGGCAAATTCCCCTATATTCAAAATCGATACAAAAGACTTAATATTTACATTAACGAAAGGATTAATAGATTTAATGAATGGCGGGTATATTGGCATTGCCGAATACAAGGATTTACTAGCAAAATTTCTACATGCAATAAGAAAGTCGGGAACCGAAACAAAAAGATCGAAAGCAGTTGAAATATATTTAAATAAAGTTATACCCGATGAAGAGGAATCAGATGATTATGCAGAAGACTATACACCAATCATACAAGAAATAGACGAATTTGATGATATGGGGGTATCTGGAGAAGGTATAACGTTTTTATCCGATAATAATGA
This sequence comes from Lottia gigantea, assembly GCF_000327385.1. Taxonomy (NCBI): domain Eukaryota; kingdom Metazoa; phylum Mollusca; class Gastropoda; family Lottiidae; genus Lottia; species Lottia gigantea. The sequence goes on from NW_008709073.1 coordinate 489,819, forward strand.
AGAATTGCTTAATAGATTACGAGTAATATTAGCGGCAATGAAGGAAGGACATCGATCGCACAGACAATATAATGAAGTGAATTGTATATTGAAAAGACTCCTAGAAAAAGGTATCATAGATAAAAAATGATTATAAAAGCATGATTAAAAATGTCAAGTAAAGAACTACTATTCGTTATCACCTCAAATAAATCAGACACTAAATTATCTCTAGATTATGAGTACGAACTCGATCGCAATCAAGAATATGAATTGGGATTACAGTATTTCTCTGTTTACAATTCCATTAGAACTATCAACAAAGATAATAACCAAATAAAAATATCAACAGATAACGGAGTTACGTTCAAAACCATACGTTTACTACAAGGAAGCTACATAGCCATTAACGAATACCTATTTGAATATGGAGGAAGTGTCAATGGTAAAAACAATATTGAATTCGAAGGTAATTTGAATCTGAACAAAATAAAATTGATATTAAGAAATAATAGTCAAGTTGATTTCAACGTAGAAAATTCATTGAATACGTTACTAGGATTTGATAAACCAGTATACACCTAATCCACTTTAGCACCATACAAAGCTAATATCGAGAATGATATCGATGTGATAAATATACATTGCAATTTGAAAAACGGTGGATTTTTCAATAAATACAAACGTCAGATTATATACAGTCTTCCAACATTCACTGTACCTATAGGATATAGATTTATAGAGAAACCATTTCAAACGACGTATTTACCACTTAATTCCTTTAAGATTAAAGATATAAATCTGGAAATCAAAGATGGTAAAAATAGGTTTATAGATTTTGGTAACGAGGAAATTGTTATTCAACATCATTTAAAACAAAAAAATTAACACTCTTCATTCTCTTCTTGAATAGTTAGATAATCGTAATCATCAAATTCGTAGTTTTCATCCATGTTCAATTCTTTTCCGTCGTTGTAAGGATACATGATTCCTTCATTGTCCGGAGCTTTTCTCTTAACGAGATTTAGATAACTTCTAAAAACTTTCTTTTGTTTATCATCATCCTTTGGAATAACTACTCCATTGATGAATCTTTTTACCCATGGTTTCTTAAATTCATTCGTTACATCGTGACCATTAGCTAATCGAATATAAACGTCTACGGTTATCTTATCTTTAGAGTAACCCTTAAACGTTTTTATTTCTTTTAGAACACCATCGGAAGTTAGAATGATATTGTATTTAATTTTTGGCGCTAAATATAAACCAAATATAATTCCACCATCACCTTAATCATTCTATCCTTTACAATAATCATTTTCGGACACCAACCCAGCTTCATTTAATTTATCCCAATTACTAGACGAAATGTATAGTATATTTCAGGCTTATAAAATCCATCTATCACGCGAATAAAATTATTCATAATTTTTTTACTGTGAGATAAAACGAATGATCCCAAATGACTAGGTGTTAGTCGTGAAGACTTAGGATGTGTACAGTCAAATTTTTTTTCTTCATCATTAATTTCAACTATATATTGACCATCATTTACTTTTTCATAGTTTATAACGGTGAATCGAAGTTGGCTTTTAAAGTCACTTCACTCCATAGATGTCTCGATGTAGTTATATCCTTTTGAATAGATTTACCATACAATGAATTACGTAATATTTCCATGCAATTACTACCTACGATATTACCTTCTCGTTAATATTTATTTCTTAGATCTCTCAAAATTAAAATATAATCTCTATAGGGTGAAGTTTTAAAATTTTCTTCGTAAATTATACCATCTAATATTTTAATAAGTCGTCCGCCAGCTTTCACTATTTCTTGAATATCGACTGATGTTAAAACGTCGCGAGAGAAACCATTTCTGAACCTGATTTTGTTACCAGTTTCCTTTTTACCTATTCTATTCCTGAAAGTGATTTTATCTTTAGCTGGTATGGGTTGGAAGAACATGTTGGTATGATATTCAAACCAGACTTTTAAAATAGCAGTTCTAGGTCTGAATTTCTGCTCATTAAAGAGCTTAACAAATTCTTTATTTTCTTCTTGTCGAAATGGTCTACCACATTCCGCTCTCGGATATTCGCTGTCTAAATCCGACATGGCAGAAGCGTACAAACCATTAGCATCAAAGGCCATTAGTTTAGTACATTTTATTTTTTTTAGTCTCGAATGAACCTCCGCTTTATCTTTTGTGCTAGCGCTGTATTCTTTGAATAAATCAATTATATTATCACTTGCTGTTTCTGTGTATTCCTTTAATATATTACAAATTTCATCCATTTTATTAGTTTCAAATGATTTTCTATTTGCCGAAACTTTTCCTCCTTTAATACTTTGTCTGATAAAATATCTTATAAAAGGATGAGTAAACTTTTTCTACATTTTCTTTTTCGGTGTGTTTCGGAACCATTCTAGTACTTTCATACCATTCTTCTTCAACCATTTCTTTATCGTAATGATACAAATAATACCAACCCTTAAAAGATAAAGATGGAGCCGCTAGATTATTGGACATATTTTGGTTCACAACTTCTTTCGTGACTTGGTTATATTTTATCAAACAACTTCCAAGACATAACGTATCTCTTTTAGCGTAAGGTTCCCATTCGTGTCTTAAAGATTCCCAGTTATCTTTTGTGTATTTTGTTATATCGATATCAGTGATCTTTCTCAAATTCATTGGTAGATTAGATGAATTTCCCCATGCCGCCAAACTAGATGTTTCATGTTAATAGGAACATGTGAAATTAATATGATGTAAATAATTATTATTACTTATTTTTTCTGTAAATCTTCATCTGTGTATGGATTAGATAAAGGTAAAGATAGAATTCCTCTGGGTGTTTTTAAAGGGCATTGTGTTAGTTTTTTTATATTTTTAAACACGATCCAGTTATCAAAATTGCTACATTTATGAGAAATTAATATTAATTCTATCATATTGACCTAAATATTTCAACATTTGATCTATACAATATGTACCTACAAATATTTCAACTATATTCATTAGTTTATCATAAAATTCTTGTGGAACATTATTTGTAGGATTTAAATCTGGAAAGAGATTATTTATTTTGTCTAACATTTTTTCTTAGTTTTCTAAATTAATTAACGTACACGCATAAGGAATTGCTTCACACGTTTCACTTTCTGACTACGTTTCACTATCCCAAGCAAATAACCCAGCATCACTTATACTTGAAAACATGTTTAGTTTCAGAGGTGAAACCTGTGTTACTGCGTTATCGTCTCTACACGTTTTCCATACTTGTTCATAATTATCTTCTATTTCTTTAATACCCAAACTTTTTTTATTTCTTCTTATAAGACAGAAATGTGAGTTGTGTAAATATAAAACCCAATCTAATTCCTCTTTTACAATTGTGGGGCGCAAATTTCTATCAATATGAGTATAAATTTGAAATGAAATATCACATTTCTTATTGAATTCATTAACTCTAGCAGATGTCATCACTCCTTTTCTATTTGCTTTTGAGAAACCATTGATGAAATTTTGAAATTCATTTGTTAAATCTTTGTTTAAAACATAGTTTACACATTTGATAAAACAGTTACCATCTGTTGGTATCTTCTATTTCTTTAATACCCAAACTTTTTTTATTTCTTCTCATAAGACAGAAATGTGAGTTGTGTAAATATAAAACCCAATCTAATTCCTCTTTTACAATTGTGGGGCGCAAATTTCTATCATTATGAGTATAAATTTGAAATGAAATATCACATTTCTTATTGAATTCATTAACTCTAGCAGATGTCATCACTCCTTTTCTATTTGCTTTTGAGAAACCATTGATGAAATTTTGAAATTCATTTGTTAAATCTTTGTTTAAAACATAGTTTACACATTTGATAAAACAGTTACCATCTGTTGGTATTTTCACCTATATATTCATTTATTTTTTTGGGTAGTTCAGTTCCTCTTCCAACTTTTGATCTTTTAATTTATTTAAAATTGTCTTTAAGTAAAAAGATACTTCCTGTAAAGTACCAATCAGAAGGGTCAGATTTTTCTTCCATATTTCTAAAGATGGTATGAAAAGTTTTGGCATTAAAACCAAGAAGTTTCATAAATTGTTTGTGCTTTCCATCTTGAAATATCTCTCCATCTATTTCAACTTGTCCTTTAACTGTTAAAAATTTATTGGAAACAGCCTTGATAATATTTGAAAATAACACGTTTTCTATGAATGTTTCATCATCATTAATTTCAATTGATTCATTCATATTTTTTATATGTGCTTTTTTAATGATCTATTTCTAAATATTTTGTTTAACTTTTATTGTTGATATTTCCATCTCAAATTTTTCTAGAATTTCATTGAATTCTTCTAATTCTTCAATGGTTATGTTCTTATCTTCTCTTGATCTTTCGAAAAATATAAATATTTAAGATGGGCATTTAAGATTTCTGTTTTGATGTATAACCTATAGCAATCAACCCACAAGATGAAGTTTGAATAGCAGTAATTGTGGCTAATACAGTTGGGACAAGTACTGGAACCATTAATCCACCAGTTACAGCCGTTGCAACTGTTGTTCCTACTGTTAGAAGTACACTCAGTGTTTTGAAAACAGAATCAACTCTAATCCATCTTTTCTTACATTTATTATATTGTTCTAGTTTTACTTTTAACTAGTTTTGTTTGTCTATCATATATTGTTGTCTACTTTTGAGTTCCATTTTTAAGACATTCAATTAAGTGAATTTCTGATAAAGAAAAAGATCGATATTGTTCAATATTTACAATAGGGAACCCTTTAATCTCTATACCTTCTCCTATCATTTTTCGTTTATCTGTTATCATTACTTCGGGTGTATAAATAGTAACTATTACAGATGCTAATGATATTTCTTCTTTCGAATCATTAATCTTATTTTGATGAACTGTAAATTTATTTTTTTTCAATATTAATCTCTATACTACATCTACAAGTATATATACCACCAACTTCTTTATTACTATCTCCTTCATGACGTGCAATTATTGATGAAAATATTATAAATTCTTTATCTTGTTGACTTTTGTGAATATCAATTGAGGTAAAAAAATCAGGATAATATTTTTGTACATTGAGTGAAAAACTAGTATTAACAAAATATAGTTTTACATATTCAAAGTCTAATGTTCTTGAAAACGTATAACTCTTTATTGTGTGTGGTTTTTGTGCAGTTGGATTTCTAATAATGTTCATCGATGGTGAGCTTTCTGTCTTTAATATCATATCAAAATCACCTATTGAAAGAATATCTTTGTCATTGTCTGGTATTATTGACAATCTAAAGGTGTTTATATATTTTCCATTTGTTTTAATTTCATACATATGATTAGGCTTGTTGTTTTCATCATTATTTTCAAAATCTTTATTTATGTGGCTATATTTTTTTCCTGTTTTAAAACTTCGTTATTAATAGTAGTTATCTGTTCTTGAATCTCACTATCATAAATGTTTTGTATCAGTTGATTAATATTTGTTAGTTCTTTTTTTAATTCAGTTTTAAATTAAGTTGCTAGAGCAGTTGATTCCTGTTGCCACGTGTCTTCACTTATACCTGGTTTAATATTATCTATTAATTGTTTAAGATCTATTTTTTGCTTTGTGACCTTATCATTTAAATTAGATATTAATGATTTTAAATTTTGAAATTGAGTTTTATCTACTACATTTAGAAGTTGTTGTTTAATAGCATCTATTTGACTATTATCATTGAGTTTGGTTTCTAATTCAGTTAATTTTTCTTCACTTATACCTGGTTTAATATTATCTATTAGTTGTTTAAATTCTATTTTTTGTTTTGTAATCTTATCTAAATTAGATAATAATGAACTTAAACTTTCTAACTGAGTTTTATCTACTAGATTGTCTAATCGTTCTTTAATAGCATCTATTTCACTATTATCATTGAGTTTGGTTTCTAATGCGGCTAATTCATCTTCATTCATACCTTGAATAATATTATCTATTTTTTGTATTATCTTATCATCTAATTTAGATATTAATGATTTTAAATTTTCTAATTGAGTTTTATCTACTAAATTGAGTAATTGTTTTTGAATAGCATCTATTTCACTATTATCATTGAGTTTGGTTTCTAATTCAGTTAATTTTTCTTCACTTATACCTGGTTTAATATTATCTATTAGTTGTTTAAGTTCTATTTTTTGTTTTGTAATCTTATCTAAATTAGATAATAATGAACTTAAACTTTCTAACTGAGTTTTATCTACTAGATTGTCTAATCGTTCTTTAATAGCATCTATTTCACTATTATCATTGAGTTTGGTTTCTAATGCGGCTAATTCATCTTCATTCATACCTTGAATAATATTATCTATTTTTTGTATTATCTTATCATCTAATTTAGATATTAATGATTTTAAATTTTCTAATTGAGTTTTATCTACTAAATTGAGTAATTGTTTTTGAATAGCATCTATTTCACTATTATCATTGAGTTTGGTTTCTAATTCAGTTAATTTTTCTTCACTTATACCTGGTTTAATATTATCTATTAGTTGTTTAAGTTCTATTTTTTGTTTTGTAATCTTATCTAAATTAGATAATAATGAACTTAAACTTTCTAACTGAGTTTTATCTACTAGATTGTCTAATCGTTCTTTAATAGCATCTATTTCACTATTATCATTGAGTTTGGTTTCTAATGCGGCTAATTCATCTTCATTCATACCTTGAATAATATTATCTATTTTTTGTATTATCTTATCATCTAATTTAGATATTAATGATTTTAAATTTTCTAATTGAGTTTTATCTACTAAATTGAGTAATTGTTTTTGAATTAGTTGTTTAAGGTCTATTTTTAGTTTTGTTATCTTATCATCTAATTTAGATATTAATAATTGTAAATTTTCTAATTGAGTTTTATCTACTACATTAAGTAATTGTTGTTTAATACCAACCATTTGTTTTTGTATTTCACTATTATCAATAAGTTTAGTTTCTAATGTTATTAATTTATCTTCACTTATACCTGGATTAATATTGGCTATTAGTTGTTTAAGATCTATTTTTTGTTTTGTAATCTTATCATCTAAATTAGATATTAATGAACTTAAAGGTTGTAATTGAGTTTTATCTACTACATTAAGTAATTGTTCTTCAATAAAACTTTTCAAACTTGTTACTTCTTGTTGTAACTTATATCATCAATAAAATCTTTATTATTTATTTGTCGTTTGAAGTATCTTTTCACATCGCCTATTCTTTCTTTTAAATGTTCTTTATTTACTTCAATTAAATTTAATTGATCCATTAAATATTTCTTGTGAACAGCATCATTATGATTTTCTGGTAACTTTAAATTAGTTCTGGAAAAATTATTCATATCTAAATCACCTTGAAGTGTGTCTCCAATTTGTTCCACAAAATAAGGTTTTGCTTTATTTATCCATGCTGTTGTGATAGGTTTTTTAGTATCTAAAGGTAAAGAACCTAATCCAAATTTATTCGCCATTTTTATTAAGTTAAATTTATTATAATTTCTTCAAATTGTTTTCCTTAACTCAACTGATATAAAACCCAAAGTGAAAGTTGACCACAAAATTTTTGACCCGGTAATTGAAATTGAAATGTTGAACATTTGATTACTTTTACTAATTGCATTATCTCTTCAGTTGGTTCTAATCCAAAAGAATCGAGGAAATAAAAGTTATTTAAAGAGTCTTTGTATAAAGCAGAGTGATGAACTCCTTTTTGATCGGAAGTGTATATTTGTTATCACATAAAATTTACCTTTCTTATCCTTGAGAATATTTATTTCATCTCTCATACAATAATAAAACGGAGATATATTTAACTCATTCGCCCATCTCATAAGTTGAAAGTTTGTAGTGGTATCGGTTCCGTATTTATCGAGAAAGATATTCATTTTAAAAGTCAGTTTTTTGAAGTTCGTTTTGATAGAACCTACCTATGATTTGTTCTTTGTCTTGATCGATTAATTCATATGTTGGAGGTGATGTGCTGTTTACTTTATCTACGATAAATATTCCGTTTGTCCAAAATCCAACGTAGCCTTTTTCGAATTTGCTTTTATATTTGAAAATACGAACGCGATCTCCGACTTTAAATTTGGGTTTGATATTTAAATTATTCATTTCATTTTCGTAGTTATGTTTTGCATTAATTGACTTTATAATATTTGGATTATTTGAGGCTTGTGTTGGTGTGACACCTATAGATGAATGAATTGTGTCATTGTATTCATCTACAACCTCTGGTAATATGTTAAGCCATTTTTGGGATTTCAATTCCGTGAACTTTTTGAATAATTTATTATTAAGAGTCCTGTTAAATCTTTCTATTACTACAGCTTTACCTTCGTTATGAGTACTGTAAATTTCAAATCCTAGGGATTTCATATTTTTGTTATAAAATTCACTTCCTTTATCTACCCATAACTTTTGAGGTCGTCTGTTGGATTGTTTCATTATTGTTTCAAATGAGTGTTTGACTGATAATCCTGTTTTGTTTTTGAGAGGAATAACCCAAGTATATCTTGTGTACAAATCTATAACTGTTAATTAATATTTATATCCTCTTTCGACTGGCATATTAATTAAATCTGCTGACCATATTTCATCTTTATCAAACACTTTGACTTGTGTTTGTTTTTTCTAAATTCTTTGTGTATTTCATCTGCTATTCCCATACCCATTTTCATCTTTGCTTTCAAGAGTTTAATGATTAATGTTCTTTGAATTCTCTCTTTAAAAGTTAGATTTGGAATATTTTCAAGTTCGATTATCATTTGTTTGTCTGCTTCGTGTCTGGATGTTATGTCTCTATTTCTGTATAGTATGTCGTGTTTAAGTGCTGCTGCATCAACTCTATTAACAGGTTCTTCACCTGGTTTGGGTTTATCGTTTTGGTCTAATCGCAGATCTAACCTTGTACCTGGACCAGTTTAATCATGACCGGGAAGATGTTTTTCTCCGGGGTATTTTGCCCAAGGAAATCCGGGAAGAGAACCTAATGATTTTTGAATGTCGGAACCGAAATAAGTTTTAGGAGTTTGAGCAATTATCATTGACATTTGTATCCAATAATTTTAAAACCTTTTCCTTTTCTTTTTTGTTGTTCTATTCTCCTGTTTCGTAGTTCTCTTATTTGCTGTAATTCTTTCAATTCATCAGACTTTTTCACAGCATCGTTTTTTTGAATTCCTTGCTTTTGCTACAGATCCAAGAGCTTGCGTTCCAGAAGAAATAAGGGATTTGTTGTTTGAGACAAAGTTGGCTACTTTTGGGATAAGAGATGATAGAGCTGAGAAGAATCCGTTTCCTTCGAATTTGTGTTGTTCGTGTTTTAAAATTAAACTCATTCTGTTTTTAAATGAGTTAATTTGAAGATATTATTGGCCTGGGGCGCTTGGGGGTTGGTAAACTTTTTAGGCTCTGGATTTATTAACTGGGTGCCTGGTGAGGTTGTTTGTTTGGTGGCCTTGCGGGCGCTGCAAGCAAAAGAGTAGTATAAGA